>NC_071536.1:35409036-35551536 GCF_026979565.1 Vidua chalybeata | reverse complement strand
CTATTGAATTTGCTCAAACTTTAAATGAGGATATTTAAAGTTAGCGGGAAGTTGTGCTTGTAAGTATTGTCTCAACTTATAAAATCATAGAGTATTTACCACAGCTTCTATCCAAGGATCCAGCCCTGTTTTATCCTTCATATGGGGTGGGTTCTGATATCCATTGTACCCTTGTACCACATAAACAAGACTTTTCAGGTCAGCTAGAGTTGTTTCAGTACAACTGAAGATGAAAGAATAAATTATATACAAATGACCCTATCCCTGGCTAGGCTGAATCCTAATCATTCATTCTTGTGCAAAGCAGACACAAAGACCATATTAAATGCTACCAAATCATGCTTAAATTCAGCAACTATGGAACACGAGATTAATTTTTGCATTTATTTTTATCCAGATGTTAACATACAGCTCAAGGCAGAGAACACCCAGAAACTCGAACAAAGGTGTACAGCTGTTTGGGAAGGTAAATCAGAGCTTGCTTTACTTCAAACAGTTTGGAGTTATCATAATAAATGAGCCATGCATTCTGGATATTTACCACGAGGGCTGGCTGCTGTGTTGCCCCCACTGTTAACACTGTGACAGTTCTGAGCTACCCACATCCCATTAGCTCAGATCCATCACATCTCTGTGCTGGAATGTGGCTCCTCTGCCACTGGGCCAAACTCTGCTCTCCACAACTCATTAACTCAGGCTTTAGTGCAGTGCAAATGCAAGCAGCAGGACACGCTGGTTTGCTTTTCTCTAGCTTTGCATGGCTGAGCTCTGGTTCTGCTTTATTACACTGCAAAATTCAGAGCAACCTTCCAGGTTTCACTGACTTCCAACTGGAAGGGGCACACTGTGCTTTCTGTGGGTGTCCATGCTCTACATTACATGGTGCCTAGGTTTCTGTGGATCTTCTGCTATCCTACCAACACTATATATGGCTAGCAATTATCAAAAGTCACTAATTTTTGTTGTTCTGGCTTCAGGAAGAGAAAAGACTCCTGTTGAATTCCTGCAGTGGTAAGTATTCATCAGCCATCTCCTGGTCTTGGGTTTAGCTTTGAGGTTTTCTTGAGTTTCCTTATAAATAAGGAAAGCAGTATTTTCCAAGCTGTCCTGGAGAATGACTTTCTCTAATCCAATGAAAGCCCAAGAATTCTCGATTGAAAGGATCTGCATTCTGTCTCACACCTACCCTTAGCATCTACATGAAACACAGTTCAGCAGAGCATAAGCCTTGGGCACAAAGTGCAGGAAATGCAGTTATTATGAAGCCCTATTTGTGGGTATTTATGACTGAGAGAGAAGCCAGAGTTAGGATGAGAAAATAGACTGATTTTTTTGTTTGTTTGTTTTTCTAAATGCATTTGATGTATTTGTGTAAAAGGAGGTCCTCATAAAATCATAGGATGGCTTGGGCTGAAGGGACCTTAAAGATCATCTAGATTGAACCCCCTCCCTCTCAAAGGAAGGGATGCCACCCACTAGGCCAGGTCTTAGCTAATACAACCTTTTTTTTTTTTCCTTCTATTTTAGGAGAAAGTATCTCAGCATGTAGGTACATTTTGCAATTTCAGTCCTGTGTTGGACTTTGGCTCTATACTCAAAACCTGAGCATTCACAGCTATTGCTGAAGTGCTTCATGTTTTGATGCAGGAGAGTTTGAAGGTAGGATGCCATTCTTGGGTCAAATGTCCTTTTTCCAGCATTCTTACAAAACAATGCAAAAAATTACACCTCAGCTCAACTCGAGCACATGAGTAACACCAGGGGATTACTCAAGGTCTGATTTCAAGACTTTGAATCACTGAGGCTTTAATTACCACAATGGCAACTGCAAAATGTCACAGCCCCAACCACTGCTGTGTCCCTACAATGCTGCTCTTTTCTTTCCCGTGTTAAGAATAGATTTGCTCATTCACGTTGCAAATAAAGAAATGTCTTTGGGCCGCAATCTGCAAACAGAGAAGTCATTAAACAACTGACTTCAGTCCACATGAGCAATGTTACTTGCCTGAACAGTAAAAGCAAAACCAAAGCCTTGGTGAGCAACCCAGCACCGCAGTGAATTGTTTGTAAGTTCAAGACACAAATGAAGACGTTAGTGCGTAGGTGTCCAGACAAATAAGTCTGTGGGTATTAACTCATAATAAAAATAATTGAATATTTTTGCCCAATAAACTACTCAGCAAATATTACTGAAGCACATGATGAAAAAGTCTCCTTTCCTACCAGCTCTAAATGAGATATGAGCCTTCAGATGTTTAGATGACAAATAATGCAGGTATAAGAATTTGCAAATCCTGTACAGTGTATGTGGAGTCCACTGGCTGTAGACATTCATCCACAATCTGGAGTTGTGCAGCCTGAAATAAACACAGATGTGTTTATCTGAATGTGTGATCCCATGTACATGGGAGAAAGTTCAAATAAATGCACTCTGTGCGACAATGCTGTAAATGCAGCAACTGCATTTGTCAGATGTGTGATGATGCAATCTCTTAAATAAACAGAATGAGCTGTTTGTTTGAATTCTGAGCTGCAGAGACGTAAAAATATATGTACATTAATCAAAGCCAATAAAATAAAGTCCAAAACAGCTATAAGATCTTAACTGAACCTTAGCTGAAAATTTGCTTCTTGTCCTTATACCCATAATAAAGTTCTGTGTGTTGGTGTGAATCGTATGATGTAATTTTTAGACAGTAAGAGATTAAGGGAATAGATAACCATCAGTTTTGGGTTTAGTGGTCCAGTCTTATTTTTCCTAAGAGAGCCCATTGTCTGAGACCAACTCTAGAAATTCATAGAATCTTAGAATGGGTTGGGTCGGAAGGGACCTTAAAGACCATCTCCTTTCAGCCATCTTCCACTAGACCAGTAGACTCCAAGCCCTGTCCAACCTGACCTAGAACACTTCTAGGGATGGGGCATCCACAACTTCTCTGGACAGCCCCTAGGAGTACATCACCACCTTCTGAGTAAAGATTTTTTCCTAAGAAAAAGAAATGGTGGGATATCCCCAATTTTTCATATTATCAACCAAAGCACTAGCTCTATGTTATAGCCAAAATATCTTTATTTGGGATGCGTGGCCTGCTCAGTTCTCAAAAGAACCAATAGTCTGAGGGATAAGTTCCTGATGAAGAAGAATATGTGAAGCTGAAGAATATGTGAAGGAAAAAAGAAAAACTGAATGAATGTAGATGCTATCAAAGCTGTTGTTTTACTCAGAGTTAACACTGGCTCAGCGTTTCACTATAAACTCATTCAGAACAGTAAGTTACTGGAAAAAATCCTCCACTTGAGAAATATGCAATAGTTACTGATGAGTCAGAAGTTGGAAGTAGTGACACCACCACACACTATTAAAAAGTCCTACTTTCCAATACTGTCTGACTGCTCTGCAACCCAAAATAACATCACAGCAGAAGCACTGTAAGGCTTTTTTCATTTGTCTTAAGCATATTCCCTTGGAAAGCACGAGCTGTGCAAATGGTCTTAAGAATGTTTACTGTGGAATTAGACCATCAAATTTCTTGACTTATGTGCTTTAAAATCTTGCCCAAAAGATGGCACTAACATTGTTTTTAGTAACATATATTTGATATAGATTTAATTCTTCCCCCATGTAAAAATCATCTTCAAACTGGCCACAAATATACATTGGAAGAACGTGCTTAATGCTCACTACTATGCCAGCTGACAATTGCAGTATAGGAATTAAGCTTCCCTCATGTTAGGATCATCAGACACTGCACAGAAACTATTGCTGGACCAGCAGATGTGTCTGTCAAACTACACAAACCCTGAGCTATGAAACCTTCATCCCAACCAGAACTATTTAAAGCTATGTAATCTGCCATACAATATACCAGAAGAGTATCATACATTTAAATCATGCACTATTAAATCTCTTGAAAAGTATGCTAAGACTAGATCAACTTCATTGAACAATTTATATCTGATTTAAAATATTCAAAGAAGTATTACAGTGTTGAATTTTATTATCAGTAATTTATTTCAGGGTTTAAAATATTTAAATTACACACCTTATAAGGGATGGCAAATAACTTGCATGTCTCCTGAAGCAGCGGAAGCACCTATTTACAATACTTTCAGAGTTTATATTGATATGGTTATTTTGAGTATGTGCAGAGACCATATTGCTTCTTTTCACGAACCAGATCATGTCAATGAGCTTGAAGAAGATGGGCCCCAAAAGAGCTAAAAATTTGCTGTTGATCTGGCAAGAACAAGCATTTGACAGGCAGAAGGCTCAAGTGGGGCTACTATAACGTACAGCAGCACTGGGGAGAAAAATCCTGCTGGCTTCAGTATTGCTCCTGCTGAAGCCAGTAGAAGAAAGATGTGTCCCAGCCTTCAGTATTGTGAGCTTCTTCTGAACATCTGGTGGTTTTTATTTCCATGTCATGCTCCTTCTGTAAGAGCAAAACTCATATGAAAACCCCAGGCACGTGTTAAGACGCTGTGATAAAGCCGAACACCAGATAAAACCAGGGCAAGTGACACATGAAAGAAAATAAGGGGACAAATGGGTCAGTGTGAGAGGTATGACCAAATTAGTGTCAACCCTTCTGCAAGCACCAATAAAGGATAGATCTGAATCACAGAATCAGCAGGTCGAAGAGACCTTTAAGATCATCAAGCCCAACCCATTGAAGAGCAGAATGAGAAAGTTTGAAGAAAGAGATTGGAAACTCGTTATAAAGGCAACAGATGAATGAAATTGAAAGGTAAAGAAGGCAATGCCATGGTAGGTCTTGAATGAGAAGTGCAGCAGATTAAGCTCATTGCAACAAACGCAGGGGATGTCATGGGAGACAGAAAGGAACAGGGTTGAAACTGTGATAGAAAGTGGTAGGAAAGGAGGCAGATGGAGAGTGATATGGTGGGATGGGAATACCACCCTGTCAGAGCAGCCAAGGGGAGATGGAGCAGTGCAGGAAAAAGGGTGGAGGGGAATGGGATGGAGAGATGTCAGAGGAGAAGAAATTACTCGGAAGTAGTGATAACAGTGAGGAGAGTGAGGAGGACCCTGTGAGCTTCTCTTTGTGGGAGCCATGTGGCAGGTCCAGTCTGAGGATTGTGCATTTGCTTACACTAAATTTAACCCCAAAATGAGTAAGAGAATGAACATGAACTATGGTGACATGAGGTATACAGAGCTTTTCACCTCAAAAAGATGTAGCACAAGTGAGGAGGGTGAGGAATTACAGGAGCTGCCCCAAAGCACATTTAAAGCTTAACTCTACTCCCTTATGAAGTCAAAGTAATTTATGTCCCCGGCCTGCTGCTCTTCTGCTAGTAAACCCCTCCTGAAATCAGCTAGTTAAAGAAAGGCAAGGAAAAAAGAAGGTGAGCTTCCCGGGGAGAGAAAACCTCACCACTGGCTTTTACTTTTCGTTTCACTTTGCCGGAGACAGAATCAGGTTTCCTTTCAGACTTGCATTTTTGTTGTTGTGTCTGGAGCAAGCCAGCCTTTATCCCTTCCACCTTTAAACTTTATTTTTCTTTGGGAGAGGAATTAGTTAGTGATAAAAGAGAAGTGAGGACCAATGACTGCACAACAAAATAGTAACAGAGGCATCACAATGAAATCGGGGAATTTACAAAGGGGAAAAATTTGATACAGCAACCAAGACCGCCAACCACAGGTGGGTTTCTCTCATATTAATACAAAACTCCTCAGTTAAGAGGAATCATAAAAGCACGGTACCAATTACTGTAAGCTGCCATCGTCATTCCCACCGAGGCTCTGTTCAGTCCACAAGAAAAATCTCACACCGTGTTCGAAGGGCCTGAAAATCCCCAAACCATTGCTGGGAAACTCCCCACAATATCCCTGCACACAGATTTTGGTGGGGTTTTTTTTGTGCTGCAACACATCTGATCATCTAAATAGAACCCGTTGCCTTTGCATAAAAGTAGAGGTACTCATCTGGCTACAGCCCCGGCGAGCCGTCCTGCAGGAACACACCTGGGGGAAAAATATCTCCTACAATAGGGTGCTGGACCATAACAGGACTGTGCTGCCCCTTCCACCCCCTCGTTTAATGAATTTTTCAAAAACCAAAGGGAACTGCCATCCTAACAACAGGAACTGGACAATTTGCAGTAGGTGCTACGCATGGCAGTGCTAGTAGCAGCAGGAGTGCCATGAATATGGAAGTGAGGAGCTAACAGGAGGAAGAGACATTTGGAGAGAAGTATCTCGCTCAGCTTCTCATAACAAAAACTAGTTTTAAAATCTTCAGCAGTGAAGCAAATGGGTAGGGTGTCACCAGTTCAGCTGAAAACTCACTTGCACCTTATGGTCACCATCTGTGGTGTGGAACGTTTTCAACCTTGACAAAGCAGATTTGTCCGAGGATATTTCCGCTCTTTGAAATAAGAGAATTAGCTGTGGTAAAACCAGAACCCGTGTTGGCACATCTACACTCAGGCGATCTCTGGAAGGGAGAAAAAAAAAAAAAGTATATCATTGCAACGAGCGTCTGGTTGCCAACCTGTAAAAAATAACACCCCGCCACCCCCAGCCAGCTCCAGCTGTGTCAGTGCTCAGCAACACCAAAGGCCACTGGCTTTTCCTCCTCCTCTTTAAAATATGAAGTGCCTTTTTAAAAGCCCATGAGAAGAAAGGCACTTGCAGCAGGTGGTCACATCTGTGCCCACCTCCCTCCATCCTGAACAATTTGTTCCTGAGTGCTCCTGAGGAGGAAAAGGATGGAAACTCTGGGTGTGAAAGGAGGATGAGGGTGGGTGGAAGAGGATAAGGGCAGGCACTCCTCTCCCATCTCAAGGAGAAATAGAAGATCTTAAAGCCCATGAGCCGTTTGCCATTTCTTGCTCTATCTCAGCGTAACCCCTGCAGGAGAATTTCCCCAGAGCCCAGCTCGCTGACAAGCATAAAAATCAACATATGTCTGAGATATGTATGCACAGGCATGCTCTCTATCACTGTTGAGATGGAAGCAACCACAGAAATATAAAACATAGATGGTTTCCTTTTGATTTGCCCTTCATTTGAGAATTCTCCATTGGCTGTAATTGCACTCATAATACTGCTGCAGTTGTGTATTTTTCAAAGAACTGAGTCAATAATCCAAATGATGGCTCCAGCTCTGGACAGAGTCTTTCATTGCAACTCATTTCACATTTTAATAATTCCTTAAGTGTTGTAAGGTCCCTGTGTTGAGCTGGAGAGGAGTGCTGCAGACCCATGGCTCCTCTCTGCTTCTGCTGGGATTTTCCACATTGACTCTGGACAAATCATTTAATGACCCCAGCCTGTAAAAGGAGGATCAACTGACTTCCTTATCTTCAAGTTATATTGTGAAGCTAAATTTGTGCATATAACTGCAGATTGTAATTTCTGGGGGTGCAGAAAATGCTTGCCCAAATGGATAGTGCATCCCAGAAGTGCATCTTAAAGAGATAATGATGCTCTCCTTCCCCCAGTGACCACCCAGAATGCCACAGATATTTGAAGTTTTGATTTTTGGGGAAGCACAAGGCTACCAGAGTTAACCACAAAAAGTTTAATCTATTCTACCCAGGTCTAACAATTTGTCCCCCCCCCCCCCCCCCCCCCCCCCGATCCTGGAATTTTACTTCTTCCACCGAATTTTCCTCTTCCTCTCCATGAAGTGGTGGAATCCCAGCGAGCTACACTTCAGCAGAGATGAGTAGCACTGTCAGGCTAATTAGAATTCAATTAACACAGTCATATTTTACCACTTCGCTCTCAGTTCTGGTGGGCAATGTCACACGCTCCAGTGACACAGGAAGTACCGCGATGCGAATTAAACCTCGTTTGCTACTGGCAACCAGTAGAGACACAGGCCGGGGGTTGTCTGCCTCCAGAAACCACAAGAAAGGGCTCAGCTCTCACCATCAAGAGCTTCATATGTAACTCTGGCCTTTAAAACGTGTTACAATGACTCAGAATGAGGAACAAGAGAAAATCTGCCGAAGAAGCAGTTTGTCACGATGTGGGATTCGTTTCTTCAACAGCTATAACCTCAGTTTCCTGATTCAGCAACTTTGATGCCCATAAATTAAAGAAATAAAGTGAAATGGCATCGTGTTTGCATGGGATGGGGGTAAAACTGGATCCAAAATGAAAATCACTCTGGTGGTCAAGAAAATACGTTGCCGTGTGCCTGGACTCAAGATTGGTGTCAGCAGTGAAGTTAGGGGAACCCTTGTGTGATCATTAAGTTTATCAAAGCCTTAACAAGAATCAAACATGGGTGAAGTATTGGACTGACTGAAGTCAGGGTGATACTTCCAGCCTCTCACCACACGTTTCTAAAAAGCCCAAAGCCCAGCGCTGTGGCTGAAAAGCAAAATCAAAATAGAGCAGATAAATAATAAATTAAATAACATAAGTTAAAGCCTCCTGGAAATGAAAACTGATTAGCCAGATTTCACAGAGGGTTTCAATTAAGTCTGTTTCTCATTTTTGTTTATCTATATTTAATACTGATAAATAATGTTATTTCATTATAAGTCTCTGACGGGTGTTTCTAGCCATTCTTAAAGGGATAGTTAGGCTTTAAAAAAACCTCCATCACCTATGGAATCTGGGTTAGCAAAATGGAAATTATTTTTCCCCACTAATGATGTTTGCATGTTTTCTTGCACTCTGTGTCTCCTATGACTTTCCAGATGCTAGAAATGGAGTTTTACCAGGAGTTCCCATCTTCCTGTGTTGAAACCTGGAATATTGGCTATGTCTGTGCTTAAATGCTGTGCTTCACAAGTCAATTATTCAGCTTTGAAGATAAAAGAGGAAGGAGCAATCCAAGAGCTTCCCATCTCACACAGTCCACGCGCCCCTGAGACCTGAGGATGGGGAAGGAGGGGCTCAGCCCTGGCCTGTGATTTCCCTCCAGCTTTACACTTACACCTGACACCACCAAATTCTTCTGTTCACAGAGAAAGGATGGCAAGATTAAAAAGTCTCTTCCAATATCATTAGGAAACAGTGACCACCACTGACAAGCCTTTAGCCACCTCATAATGACCTTGATCCTATCCATTCTTGTATGGCAAGCAAAACTTCCCTGGTGTCAGCTGCTGGAGATCAATGCCTTGTCCTGGGCAGGTGGAAACCTCCCCTGCACACCTTTTCTTTTGTTAAATATGGTTCAGGTGAATAGGGGCAGGCTGCTAATGGGCAAATTTATTTTCAACAAAGGCAGTAAATCACTGTTACAAATTGTCTGATATTTGCATTGCCTGGAAAACACATCCTGTTATCAAAAGACATGCTCTGAACATGATCTTCACAGACTCTGTCTGCTTTGTTTCCGACCTCAGCCTCTACAGGACTTTTTATCTCCTCCATCAGCACCTCGGGTGTTCCCCAGTGCTCTGACTGGCATCACCATGGAGAGGAGGATGCTTTCCCTCCCCTGATGCTGCAGGAGCTGTTATGAAGCAAATGCTACGCTGTGTTTCTTCACATTTCAACTGGGGTTTCTGAGCTTTTGCCATGCACAAATGTAGCAAATTCACTGCTTTTCCCTCCCTGCTTCTCTTCAGGCCTAAGGCAAAAGCTGCTGCAGAGACCACCTGGGTTAAATTAGCACAATTAAACAGTGTTAAGCTGCTTGAGGAAATGCAATGCTGTTTTCTGTGTTACTGAAGTCATGGTACGTGGCTGTCAAATTACTGTTTGGGAGCAGGAGGACGACCTGTGGGAGGAGCACAGAGCCAAAATCCTCACTTGTGTGTGTAAAGCTCCATCTCCTCATCTAAAGCAAATCACAGAATCACAGAATGGCTTAGGTTGGAAGGGATCCTTAAAGCTCATCTCATTCCACCCCTGCCATGGGCAGGGACACCTTCCACAGTCCCAGGGTGCTCCAAGCCCTGTCCAGCCTGGCCTTGACATTTCCAGGGATCCAGGGGCAGCCACAGCTTCTCTGGGCAACTTCTTCCAGTGTCTCAACACCTTCACAGGGAAGAATTTCTCCCTAATACCTATTCTAAACCCACTTTCTTTCAGTCTAAAGCCACTTTCTTTCTTTCAGTCTAAAGCCATTACTCTTTAATTTCTGAAGAGTCCAGGGGATGATCTATTGTGCATTGTGTCTGTGCTATAACCAGCAGCACATCAGAGATGCTTTTTCAGAGCAGACGTGTGTGTTAAAGGGGAGAGGTAGGAATGTTTTGCCAGAAGCCTTTTATTTGAGTAACTCTATATGAGGGAAGATGGGTGGCCTTCAGAAGGGCACAGGTAGCACTGCCTGGAGCTGTGTGGGGTGGCTGCTGCTGCCAGACCCGCTGCTGCAGGAAATCGTGCTGCTGAACCAGGATGACCTTGTTACTCCAAATGGAGCCACTTTTTTCTGCCCCCAGATTTTATCCAATTGTCTGTTTGTTTGGCAACCTGAGCAGAGCAGTGTCTCCAGCTGGGCTGCTGGATGTCTGAAAGACTGAGGCTGTCTGCGAGCAGATGGGAATGTTCCCATATTTCTGTCTCCAGCTCTCAGGGACCTGCCTGAGACTCACAGTGCTCAGAATGCTGAAGTAGAGTGCCCAAAAAATGCCATTGCAAATGCAGCTGGAAAGTCATCTTTTTTTATTCACTTTGATTTCTCAGGATTTTTTTTTTTTTTTTCTGCCTGAAACCCAGGTCTGGATCTAGTGATGCACAGAAAGGAAGGGTGTTGGGTGTCTGCTCATGTGTTTCTGTCCTACTTCTCCCACAAGTAGGACATCTGGGATTTATGGTCACCTTAGTCTGAAGCTTCAATCTCCTGCTGCAGCAAGCGCCCACAGCCCTCAGAGCAGAGGCTGAGCTCCAAGTCAGGCTCTGTGCACTTTGCAGCACTGCTAAAATAACTCCTGTGACAAGGGGAAAGGAAAGCAAAAGGAAAACAAAATTCAGTGCTGAGAGCACTCACCAGGACAGAGGAGCCCTAAGCTGTCACTCCTGCTACCTTCAAAAGTAATATCTTCCTGGTTACTAAAAATGTGTCCCTCTGGGGAGCAGCTTCCCTGTTTCCCTGGAATTTCCCTGTTCCTGGATGGCTGCATTCCCAGCCCTGCTCCCCTGCTGTAGTTACAGGCATTGTGAGCTGTGCCGGCACCATCCCCGCTCAAGTCCAGGATAGATGGAAAACTGACTAAAGAAAATTAAGCTCCACCTTGATGTCCCACTTTTCTCAGGCTATGTTTTTGCAACTTTGTAGCAGATGGTATGTCTTAGGTATAGCACTTTGGAGATGCCAAGTGATGTCCTATCCATCAGTGTTTTTATTTAATGAGGAGGGAAATTCTGACTCCTACTTACACTTGGGAAGCTGCAAGAGGGAGACAGGTGTGATTCTATTTCATACTGCTGTATCATCCACCCAGAGCCCTTAACAGCTATTTTTAATCTGGACACTAAAGGAACTTTAATTAGGAAAACGTATCCTGGTGCCTAATACAAATTGTAGAGACTCTAATGGTGTATTACAGCATCTTAATTTTCTTCAGAGACTACAATTAGCGGTGAGTTGGTCTGCAGTATGGTGACTTTTTTCTTTTTTAATCTGAGAAAATAAAGGATGCAAATATAGGACAGTTGAGCCACAAAAGGTGAAGGATGGGGTTCCAGCCCAAAATGCTTCAAGTGAGTCTAGTCAATACATTTAAAATGAGACATTTTACTTGAGGTACAGCTGAATGAGGAGGAAAACTAAAAGTAACTGGGGTGTAGTGGCTGTTTTAAAAATGTGAATTAGGTGACAATATTGCACATAACTGCTCATAAAAAATGTCACAATATTTTGCCATTTACATATAGCCAAATCCTTTATATCTCTGTTTTAATGTGGCACAATAGTTTCCATTAACCTGCACATCAGATGATAGATGTCAGAATTTTGGTGGACTTTCACTGTTGAACAGATGTAATTGAACCTTCTTGCTTTGTGGGACTGCAAAGAATGATGATTGTGTTGGTGCAAGATAACTTTATGTTCTTTTTCACAATGAAATCTTGTGGGTTTTTTTGAGAAATTAGGCTTGTATTATTACACAGGAAAATGCTTATTAGTTAAACAAACTTCTTCTGTGTACAGACTTGATCATGAAGTCAGCTGAAATCCAAACATGCTAATTGAAGATGAAATACTGACCTCTCTGTTGTTCCCCTGCCACATGTGAATGGAAAGGTGGAAACTTTTCCCCCAGGTGAATATGGATGAGGTTCATCCACATCCTTCTAAGGAAGGTGATGCTGGTGCTGGTCTTACTGGGTGTCTACAACAAGAAAGCAAGCAAACTCTTTGCAGTGGCTATTTTTCATTGGGAAAATGTAGCTGAAGGGGTAGAAAACATGAAGAAAGAAAGAAGGGCCAACAGGAAAACAGTAAAAAGTTGTAATCAACTGAAAGCACTGTGTGAAGAGATCATGCAGCTGATGACCTTAAAAAAAAGCCTCACCACCAGAATAAATCACCACTACCATCACTGACTATGCTTTTCATTTCCTCTGCACAAAGCAGAGGTATAAGGCACTGGGAAGCAAAACAAACACATTTTTGTCTCCTCTCCTGAGAAGGGTGGGAAACCCCCTTCTGCCACACAAATCCTCAAGCAGGGGCCCTTGTGGTCATGTCCCTGTGAGGAGGAAGAGAAGGTTTGACTCTACCTGGCCATCTCATGGGATATCCAAGCTTATGGTGCAGCACACGGGGAATGCTGTGGCTTCTCAGACTCACCATCACCTCTGTCAATATTTCAGCCCTGTCCCTCCCAGCATCCTCACCAACTTCACGGCCATAGGAACAGGTTTATTTTAATCTGGTATGTCTCCAAAATAGCTAGCTCATAACTGGCTTCCTTGCATTTCTAAATGTGGGTAAGAAAGCTGATGAATGAAGGAGGAAGCGGGACCTATCTGAGGCCGTGCCCCCCATTTCCATTTCCTTTCAAATAGAAACATAAAAATAAGCAAACGTGTCAATGTGATAGAGGCTGTTTTCATAAAAGTCCAGCCCACAACCCACTCCTGCCCTGGGAAAGCCTGCACTGGGGCTCTGCTCCTGCCTTTGCTCTCTGCAGGGCAGCCCAGCCCAGGCAGCTTGCGGAGCCACGCTCCCTTCTTGGAAACACGTAAAGGTGATTATGGATAAGCTGGTGGATTTTCACCAGAACCAGAGGGTCTTAGGAATACTTAAAGAGGTTTAAGCAGCTGAACGTCAGCAGTTCCCTGCAGCCTGGTCCTGGGCTGGGGAAATAGTCACCCATACTTCCACGAACACTTGCAAAGACATACCTTAGGCTCAGCGAGTATCGGAGACTTGTATTGTGTTTGAAATTAATTCTTCAGCCCATACCTTCATCTGCCATGGTACAAATGAACACTACAGGCTGAACATTAGATATTTATGTTCATCTACCAATCTGTAATAAGCTATCGGGACAGATTTTGACACATACATTGAAGTTATTGCATTTTTATCAATATCACGGTACATTTGTCAGCAGAGAATAATAATTGTATTGCTATGTATATAACTGATCTTGTAATGTGACACTGTGCACAAATTGAACACATTTAATCTTAAACACAAGGCTATTAATTAAAATCAGGCAGAAATAGAAAATTTTAAAGTGCCAAGAATGGAGCATCTCTGAGCAGCTTCTTCTCCAGTATCTTCTCTTGTAAATAACTTGGATTCTTACAGGATCACCTACTTGTCCATGGATTTGTTTGTTACAGGATGCCAGAAGAAAGGCAAGGTCAGAGGTCTGAAATCAAGGGCACAAGAGGTAGGCACAAGGCTGCTGTAAAAGGATGAGAGCATATTTCTGAATTTCAGCAGGCATCAAGCAGCATCTGCTGTAGTTATGGCAGCAAGAGGAGCTTTTGTTCCATTCCTTGCTTTTCACACACCAGTAACTTAGACAAATGCACTGCATATGTGAGCACAGGTAGTCATCTGCACTTTTCACAAGTGTCCAGCCAACTCTGAATTTTAATTACTTCTAACTTCTATGTAAATTTCCTTCCAACCTGGCTGCTTTTTCTACAGCCAGTGCTGGACTAAAGATGAGGTTAGGTTTCAAGAAATAGTAAGTTTAAAGCAAGAAATCCTTTTAAAATGACAAATCTTCACTCACATGTGCTAGAATATGCAGGATATTATGCATAAGGAAGGGGAAAAAAAAAAAAAAAAAAAAAAACAACCCAACCTTAAAAGAGCCAGAAACAGCACTGAAGATCTGGGAAGAATTTCTCTGCCAGAGTTTAATGGATATCATAAGAGAAAGAATGAGTCAGACCATATTTAAAAACTAATTGCCCATTATCCAGGTGTGATGATGGTTGACGTTAAGATGTTCAGGTTACCAAAGCAGTGAAATGTGGTTATTTTTATCAACTGACCAAAGTGTAATAAAACTGTACTAAAAATTCCCTGGGAGATGTTATTGATCAATGGCCTCTTCTGGCAGATTGTGAAAAAGAAGAAAAGGAGCTGTACCTTACACCAGTGTAAAGGCCAGCCTTGACAAGTTTGAGGAGTTGTGATTTTAATGGCATAAAAAATCTCTAGGCCACAGCATAAAATAAGGCAAAATCAGTGCTGGTAAGAACAAGACCAAGTGGTGTAGGATGAGAGGTCAGGTACTAGGGAAGCTCTAACCTTGTAATCAGCTAAAGGCCTAGATTTCATATTTCAGTTAAAAGTTAAGATGCAATTTCAGTATTAAAACCAGAGATAGAGGGAAAAAAATGTGGAAGTAACTGCCAGTCATCTTACCAAACTTATCAGGATTTTCTGTTAGAAACATGAGATGGACATGCATGAATACATTCCTGAAGCTTCAGCAATTTTCACAACAAGCAATAAGGCAGTGCAGAGGTCAAAATGGGATGGGGAGAGCAGGACCAACATCCTGAGAGGACACTCTTCCGTTGGGTGTACCAAAACACAATACCGTGAATGTAGGAATTTCTTTCCTATTTGTTTAAATGTCTTATCATTGTACTTTTCATTAGAAACATAATTCTCCTTTCCCCTGAATAGTTTTGCTGATTTTTGATGTAAACTCATGTTTTGCAAAATCTTCTTCTCGCCACAGAAGGGTGCTTAGGGAAACCCATTGTCTTTTCTCACCTTTGAGTATCCAGATTAAGTGATGTTTATTAATTTCAGAAGCATCTCTGATTATCAGGTCTGCCCACCTCTGCTTCCAACAGTACCTGTTGGAACAGTTTTGTGACAGGGGCCCAAACCTTTGCAGTCAGCAGCTCCTTGGTTCCTACTGCAGCAAGCTTTCCATTTTCTGATAACAATACCACAGGCAGCAGTTGGAATAGTTTCCTAGAGAGAGGCAGATTTTTCTGCCTTTTCATTCCCATGCACAGATGGAGACAAGACAAGGCCTGCTTTAGCTTTTAAACATGACAGTGTAGCTACAGTTGGTTTTCAGCTTAAATTCCCTGTATCTCCTCTACATATTCTTCCTTTTCCAGCTCCTAAAGGGGCTCCAAGGGAGCTGGACAGGGACTTTGAACAAGGGCATGGAATGACAGAGCAAGAGGCAATGGCTTACCCAGAGGGCAAGGTTAGGTGGGATATTGGGAAGGAATTGCTCCTGGGGAGGCCCTGGCACAGATTGCCCACAAAAGCTGTGGCTGCCCCTGGATCCCTGGAAGTGTCCAAGGCCAGCCTGGACAGGGCTTGGAGCAACCTGGGATTGTGGAAGGTGTCCCTACCCATGGCAGGGGGTGGGACTGGATGATCTCTAAGGTCCCTTCCAACCCAAACCCTTCTGGGATTCTGCAGTTCTACAAAAATGATGTGACCGTGTTTCTATATTACTCAGTAATATATTATGCACTATTCACAAAACACTCTTTAGTTTACTATGCCAAAAAGAAAAAAAGTCCATGACAAGTATAGTCTAGGAAAGATCTTGTTCCACTAACAACTTCCATAAACAGCCACATGTAATTTTTTCCAGAAATGAGTCAAAAGATCACTTGCTATGTCACTGGCTGGTACAAAATAGATGCCATTAGATAAAACTCATTCCAGTGAGCCCCAAAAGGGCACAACATTGAAGTGCACCGTGGGCTTTGCTTTGAAAACGTTCTTTCCCACACACCTGCTAGGCTGGCACAGCTGAATTTTCCCATTCTTGTCAAATCTTTCCCATTTAAGATGAGTAATAGTGCCAGGTTTCTGAAGTAATACACTACTTAGTGTCGTATTCCCCGGTAAAGTTCCTCTATAACACTTTTATTTGCAAAGGTTACTATGACAGCTGCTTGGCTGAATATATTTTCAAATTGGGTATTTATGTTCCTCCATAGCTATTTGAACTCTTTTACTTCATGTGTTGAATCTCAAATAAAAATTTTATCAGCTTTGGAATGTGATTCATTATTTAATTGATCAGGATCATTCTATTTAATTGCTATAATTCACTTCACCTTTTGTAGGGGATATCCATCTTCTACCTTCAGCCTTTAACTGACTGCAGTTTTATTTGCTGCACCTTTTTCATCTTTTATTAATTGATTGAGCTGTGACAGTTCTTTTTGAAACACCAAGCAGAAAAGACAAAATGTTTTCATAGATTCTGAGGCCATCCCAGTTCTCCAGCCTGCCATCCTGTGTGGGGTGGATTACAGACATTCACACAATCCACCTCAATTTTGAGTTATTGAGTCTGCAGCTCAGTCACTTGTGGTTGACTTGGAACATATCTTCTAGGAAGTTTTCCAATTTCAAAGGCTTCAAGTGACAAAAATTATCCCACATCCCATGTGCAGTATCCAAATGTTAAATTGTTCTAACAGCTGAATTATGTGCAATCTTAAAAATTTACACCTCATTTCTGATATAACTTTTTCAGCTTGGGTTTATAGACAGACGACCATTTTCTGCCTGTATCTTTCTTGTGATTAAAAGGGCTTGTGGAATTGTGTATCTTCTCTGATTTATTTAATGGGCTTAAATGCAGGCTGAAATAAGTGGCATGTAACTGCAATAGGATTTTTAAAGAGATAATTTAAGGGCTCACTGGACATCTTTGAAGGCATTTAGTGAACATGCAGCTGGGTTTTAAATATATATATATACATATATAAATATAAATATATGTATGAGGATGATATAGTTATATACAGATGATACAGGTGTGGAGAAGGGACTAGATACCCAAGCTGGGAATTTCTACAGGAAATTTCCTATACCAACATAGCTGTTTAAAGATTAGTGAGTCCAGGGCATGATCTAGTCACTATCTCTGCTTCTTTCCTCTTCTTCATCTTCTTTTAGGCCTCTTGGAAATTGGTCCCAGGTCCCAGATGGGTAAGGTGAATATATTAGGTGTTTCTTAAACATAGAGGGAAGAGCAGGATATGAGAACTACAGCCTGGGATGTTTCAGGGAGTGAGGGAAATTACCAGACACTTCATGAAAAGTCTTTTTATTTTTTTTCTTTTTAGATTTTCCTTAGTAGCTTGGCAACATGTAATTCTCCAGTCTCCCAAACCCTGTCATCTAAGTTATGTTAGGATTCAAACAGCTAGCAGACTGTAAACAGGAGAGATTAGTCATCCTCAGATCCCCAGCATTACCATTTTGGAAAGAGGGAGAGTGGTTCCTGTACGACCCCGCGCTGTTTACATTGGGGTAGCAGCAGGGAAGAACATGGGAAAGTCAGATATAAATGGCACTTGAGAAAAAAATCGAAAACATTTGCCAGCACTGCAACCTACTACGTAATAGCTCCTGAGTGGTGCTCAGCTCTGTCTCACAGATGCCCTTCAGTGGGATGAACCCGAGCATCACAGTCTAGTGAGCGGGAGACAGTCTGCTGCTCTGTTTGAGCTGAATTCCCTCCTCACCATGGTGACCAAGAGAGTTTTATCTGATCTGCTATTCTGGCAAGGTCCTCCATCATTTCTCTGTCTTCTCAGCACAAGCCTCCTCATCGGTGTTTTCCAAGAAACCTCAATCACTCTACCTGACAGAGGAGGACTTCTTTCCAGCAAATAAACACAAAGGCCCAACACTGTCTTTGAAAAAATATGTTCTTCCCTCCTGGAAGGATTCCAAAGGGCACACTATTACAGCAAACCTTCTTGAGGACCAATAGCCCGACAGTAGCTGCCCCAAGGTTGTGTTTCAGTTTGTGTCTATAAACACTAAAATGGAGAAGGGTAATGGTGGGTAAGGGTGGGGCCTTTCAGTGTTTGAAGGGGGATTACAAGAAAGATTGGATCAGATGTTTTGGTAGGGTCTGTAGTAACAGACAAAGGGATAATGGCTTTAAATTGAAGGAGGGTAGATTCAGACTAGATATTAAGAAGAAATTCTTGGCTATGAATAAGGTGAGGCCTTGGCACAGGTTGCCCAGAGAAACTGTGGATGACCCATCCTTAGAAGTGTTCAAGGCCAATTTGGATTGGGTTTGGAGAAACCTGGAGCAACCTAGGTGTCCCTGCCCATGGCAGGGGTTGGACTAGAAGCCCTTTAAGGGTGCCTTCCAACCCAAACCATTTGAAGTCTCTCTGGTGCCATTTCATTTGCGTTGGAGCACCGACTTTACAAACACACAGCAGGTCATCCCGAGGTTTCCAGCTCCAGCTCTGGGATTGTAAACCGGAGTGATGTTACCTTTAGCTGAGACAACCCGGTCTCAGAGGTGCCGTAAGAGTCATCCAAGCCCTGTGCTATTGTTCCTGCTGCTGTGTTTTGTCTGGGCAGCCCAAACTCTTATAAACAGGAAACCGGAGACTTCAGATTTCTCCGCTTCAATAGAGATTGGTACAAGTATTTGAGATTGCTGCCCTTCTTCCAAACAAAACTCATTTATATGAATATTCATAGGCAATTAAACTGTCGTGGCTTCTTAAGGAAATGCCTGGACTTACACATAGATTAATGTGTGTGTGTTTAGGCTACAGGTCTTGCTCCAGGACCTACAGATATCAATCTATTGTTTGGTTCTTAAGCTGCCAGCAGGCATGTTTTTCTCCTGAAACTCTTCTCCCATAAATACCAAATAAAACTATACTTTGTGCAATAGTCCCAGAGATATCGGTTGACCCAGACTGTATTTGTTTGCATGAGACATCTTTACAGCACTCTGGGGAAAAACCAGAGTTTCAAAACCAGAACATCTATCCTCAGACAAATCTGCTGAACCGTGGAGCTGTATTTCCTGACTTCCAGGTATTTCTTTTGGAGTAGATACAGTAACACTTGTACATCATTCTGAGTCACTCCTTGTGCATATGTGCACATTACATCCATTTTCTCCTGCGCTGACAGGGCATTGCCAAACGATTTAGTTTAGATAGAGCTGGCTCTTCAGCATAATTTTTCACACACACATTTTAGCGCCCTGAAAGCTGAATTCTGATTTACAACCTTTTTGGAATTTGTTTTTCACTGTGGTTTATGCCAAAGATGTTTTATTCATATAAAACAAATGCCTGACATTTGTTTCATTAAGATATTAAACTTGCACTCCGTTTGCTCTCCTGGAAGACAGCAGCCATGTAAAGGGTTGCCAGGCCAGGCTCTGGCGAGGGCATGGCTGAGGAACTCAGAAAATGGCATGTGAGCTCATCTTTTGCAGTTCTAACTAGGCAAGCCCTGTTCAGAGCCCTGATTCAGTGGCTATTAAATAAACCAGAAAAGCACCCAACCCCACCCTTTGCAGCTGGAGCTTTGTCTGAATGTGATAAGAGATCATTAATTTTCAATTTGACCTCAGTCTATAACATTCAAGTGGCCTCTTTGTTCTCCTAGCGATGTTACAAGCAAGGTCTGAGTCAAGGGAACAGGAACGGAAATATTAAAATAGTCCTAAAAACCTCTTTAGTCTTGTGATCTTGCTCCTCCTGACTTAAACTGAGCACACCTTATCCATCGGACCATCATGGCCCCATGACATGGATTTCCTCTTGGTGACTGCTTCTTTCCCAGAACAAACAACCCTGGTCAGCCAAGGTGAGCAGTTGTGCAATGGTAATAATGGATATTGAAACTCTGCTGCGAAAACATGTTGCGAGCAAATCACTGGGGCAAAGTTTATTTATATCAAATGTCTGCGTGTAGCATTTATAACAAACCAAAGTCAGAATAAAAGCTGAAATTCACTGATTAAAGTGCTCGCTGTGAATAGCTTGTACTGCTCTGAATTCAAAGACAGAGTTGAAGAAGTTGTTATTACAATCCACTGCAAAAAGAGCTATTGTGAACTTATGGGCACATCAACAGCTGTCTATGGAAAATTATTATTATTAGGGAAGAGAAAATGTCCTATTTTTAACAGATACTCCCAGATATGGGTTGAATTAGAATGAAGGAGAGCCCATCTTCCACATCCTTTTTCATTCAGGCATTTGGCAAGCTGAGGCTTTACACAATGTAATTTAGGATGTTTAAATTGCTGTTTGTTACTGTTGGTTTCTCATTGCAATACCTCAAATACTTCACGAGAGGACGTAAGGCTTGGGTCCTTCTGTAAATACACAACTGCCTCCTATGGCTCTTAGGTACTTTTGGCTTCTCAGTTTGGGTTCACAGGGTTGGAATAAGGTTGTTTTAGGGTTGTTTTAATGTGGTTTTTTTTTTGCTTTCAAGTAAATCCAGTTTTCCATTGACTAACTCATGATTTGTACTGAAACAAACCTTTAAATCCTAAGATTCCTCTCCTTCTGACAGAATTAATAGGCCTGTCTCCAGAATTGGGACTGGCAATCATTAGAGACTTAATTTCCTCTTCTTTGTAGATGCTCTGGGGAAAGAATTCCTGTTGGGAGATTGTCCTATCAAGTGTGAGGAGAAGGGATGTGTAACACCTTGACTGTGTCTCCAGAAACCTTCACAGCAGCCTGAGGCCTGCTCAGAAGACTTTGGAGCTACATGGGCAGGAAAAAAAATTTATATGTCAAATAACTGACCTCAAGGAATATCTTCCTTTATACATCTGAACTATTTTATGCAAGTTTAGGGGTAGTGGAAAGGGAGGGATGTTTGGTGACTTCCAGAGTCAAGCACAAAAACTGTGGGTTTTTTTGTTAGGGCTTTTTGCTGATGAGTTTAGACTTGTAGGTATATATAGTCTTTATGTGAAAAAAAAAAAATCAAACAAAAAAGCAGAGTGGGTTTGACAAAATTTCAGCTTCCTGATGATATGTACTCAGACAACCAGAGAAGGTAAGCAATATTATCTGGGTTCCACCACATTATGTGACCTATGTGAAGAGCTCACACAGAAACTGAGACCTGATAACACTTTATGATAAATATCTTTATGGGGAAAAAAATATTGTGAAATACTTTCACAGAAAAATGGTGATCTTGAGCAGTTTTCTCCTGGACAGTGGGCAATGCTGAAACTTGAACTCAGCACTGATTTTAAATATTTTTGCTCTCTTCATCTCTGGTATTAATCTTCAGTGTACCACTCTGCTCTGGAGTGATTATCAATGAGCTGATGGATTTAACTGCAAATATTGGGAAGACTTCTTCCAGATCTGCATTTTCTATTGCAGTGGTTAATATTTTTTATTGCTTTTCTCACCCAAATTTTAACTGTCTGAATGACATACTAATTAAACAAATTCAGAATGGGTTAATTCAACAACTGAAAGTCTTATATTTATCATTGTTCAGTAATACTACCCAAGTGTCAGCTCTTAGCTTGAAAAATTCCTCTGAACTAGTAAACCAGAGAATAATAAAGATATTATAATTTTCTTTCACTAAAATAAACAGAATATTTTCCTAGTTAATTGTTTACATGTCTTACTCCTGTCACTTCTTTCCTTTCATCCTTATTTTTCTTGTTTTCCTTTATTCACATTTCATCTCTTGAACTCCTTATCTCTCTAATCCCTTATCCTTTATGTTTTTGTTTTATCTCTCATTCCACCATTTTATTCCCTGTTTCCTAAGCCTATCTCCCTTTCCATGCTAGGCTCCCCAGGCTTTAAATGCCCTTTGAACCCTTTTTCCCTTTCCCCCAGTTCTCTACCTTTCTCTTCTCTTTCATTTTTCCTTACAGCAATCTCTGCAGAACAATACTAGAAGTTGAGCTGGCAAGCTGACAAAAAAGAACAGTTGGAAAGAAAAGTTTACTCAAAGACAGGCACACTTCTTTAAGGGAAAAAAAAAATCTATAGGAAGGTGTTGCCAAATCATCTGCTTTTTCAGATGTGAAACTTTTAGCAAAGCTCTCTGCAGCGCTGATGTGAAGGAAGGAGCAGGAAACACTATCAGGTTGCCAGATGACTTGAGGATGGTGAGGTGGGATTCTGAAGTGCACGTGATAGCAGTAATTCAGGATATTATTCCTCATGTAAAAATAGCTATGCAAAATTAACACAAAGGCTTTGGTATAAAAAGATAAAAGCCAGGAAACTCAGAGGCTGTGCAGCTCTTTTTATCTTATTTCATTTTGGTTTGGGCATTGCGGGGAAACAGCAGAGGAGAGAGAGTGTTTACATTGCAGCATCTGGGCCAAGGTGTAGTCATGACAAAAGGTTACTGCATTCCTGCTTGGAAAATGGGTGGGAAGAGGACTTAGGTGTAAATGTGATTATCTCAGGCTGGGGGCACACGGACAGAGAAGGGAAAGGTGAAAGGCAAAGCTGGGACAAGTCATGTGGCAGCGTGGAGGCACCCACAGATCCCATGGTGGGTCAATGAACAAGAGAAAATTTCAGTTGTGTCTTGGACAGGGATGTGTTTGTTACTGGGGGTAGAGTAAATCACTTCAGGCTTTGCCTCATAGAGTCTCAGCTTTCTAAAAGCTTACAGCAATGTTCCTTCCCTGAAGCCCAAGTGGCTTCAGTTGGCAAATCTCTATTAGATTGCATTGGTTTACCCTGAATTTGAATTTCACTCCTGGAAATAACATGGCCATGTGAAGAGAGCTGTAGATGGGATTTCTTTTCCCATCCCCACCATCTGAGCCGATGACCCTGGGCCTTGACTTGCATTCCTAATAGGACAGGCCCTCCTTTGTAAGGATTCTTTAGCACCTGTAGGTTACGTGTTCAATTAGCATCTATATCCTGAACTGAGCCCAGTTGCACAAGCTTGGAAAAAAGTAACAACCAAATGGCTAATTAGGTCAAATTTGGGGCGTATCAAACTTGACAGTGTCTGGCTTACATCACTGTGGATTTACATAATGGAACTTAACGGTGCTGAAGAGTCTGTTGTGTCTACTCTGATGACTCTATGGAAGCTTTTTTCCATAATTTTCTTTAAAACATAAAACATTCACTCAGAAGAATATCTTCTTGGTAATTTTTCTGTGTGTCTTGTATAGAGCAGGGCTTATACTGCTTATTACCTGGGCTACTAACACAATAGTATTGCAATCAGTTATCTTATTTTTCAGAACTCAGTAATCAACGTCAGCAACCAATTGTTTAGCAAATTTCCTTTTTAAAACCAAAGCTATTTTTCAACTGTTTGTTCAACTACAAAAGCCTGGGAGAGATGGCAAAACCCATGAGGGCTCAAGGTAAATGCCTTTGTTTGTCTTTTCCAGAGATATTACCTACCAATGAGCAATAATAAAAAAAAGCAAACAAACCAACAAAATCTTAAGTTAATAAAGTTTTATATTCTTACTGTGGCTTCCTCTGTCTTCTAGCAGCCCATCCTGTACATCAAAGGTCAGAAAGAACACAATGAGTCACTATCAAAACCCAAAGAATGCTTCGTGAACAATTACTATACATAAATTGCAGCCTGGTATTTCATTTCTGTGCCAACTCACAGTAATACAGCCCATTTCCTCTCCTTTTTTTTTTCCCTGCTGCTTTTGTCCATAATAGCAAACAGCTTTGTTAATCTGCTCACAGAGCTTGACTCTTTTTTTTTTTTTTTTTTGGGGGGGGGGGTACTTATGCCATTGCCTTTCTGTGCAGTGGGCAGCAGTGGTATAAAATCTTTTGCCCCAGCTCTGTAGGCTACACATTGGTGTCAGAGTCCCTAATAACTTTTTTACTGCCAGGCTTTGTAGCCAAAAAAAATCACTAGGAATACTAAAAGGGTCCCCTTTGAAATCCAGAATCAAGTTTCCCTCAGAGAGGAATCAGCTGTGCATTAGCTCAGTCCTAGCAGGGCAAGTGAGCCCAGTGCAGCTCTGAAACCTGTGCACATCCCTCAACACATCTGCTGTCTGCATCCCCAGATGAATGGAACCCCAGGATCCATTCACCCACTTCAGCAAACTTGGTACCTTACACACTCTTACTACCATGCCTGTGGGACAAAACAGGACTGTTTGGAGCCAAAACCATCTTAGTGATCATCATCCTGCCATTCCCAGTTTTCCCATTTCTTGCTGCAATCTCTTCAAAGAGAAACATTCATTCTTTGAATAATATAATATCCAAGAAATAAAAATCTTAAAAAAAAAATTGCTGAACAAATATCATGAAGACAAATAAAGGAGAATTATTTTTCAGAAAGTAGGTATTATGTGTGTGTGCAATTAATGAATGCAAACCCAGATTTACAATGTCTTCATTTTATTACCTATGCACTCAAATTCTGCAGACTGGTAAGTTTTAAGTAGTCTGCTGGTTAACATTTATTGCCTCTAACGAGCAATAATATGGACTAGAAAGTTGTGATGACAAGTAGCAACAACTGGCATTCTCTCAACAATTCCACAATAAGAAAAGAGGGAAGTAAGATAATATCAGCCAGCTTCCTTCTGAAGAGATTTGGTTAAGTCAGAATTCTTCGTTTCAGAAAATTACAAAGCAAAACTACTTCAGACTACTATTCTACCTAGCATGGGAGGAAGATAGTAGATATTTTTAATGTTCCTAAAATAATCACATCCTATTGTATCCAGCTCTAGTAAAAGGTAGACTGAAGTAAAACATTGCTTTTGTTTTTTTGCCTGCTGAATTGTGAGAAATGTTCAAGGACCCATTGCTTCAGTTCATAATAACAGAAATAATCAGATGTGTTTGAGGGGTCTATTCTGTACCCTGGCCATACTCTGAAATACAGGACTTAGGCAAGTCCAGGACTTTGATTTGTCTTCAAAAATATTCACATCAACTACTGACATGAAGGTGACTCCAAGAAGGGTTTGTGACTGTGATTGCAATACACTTGATAAGTTTGAAGCCTAATTTCTAATCATTTACTCGGTTATTAACCCATGCAGTTTCCTGTTTTCAATCTCTAAAAAGGAGGTGGGAGCACTTACATATCTTTGAGGATTAAGATCTACTGCTGGAGGGGCTCCAGGCCAACAGCAATCTATACTTATGAAAACACTACTACTGCAATTTTGAATAGAAAAAAGTACCATCAGGTCCTCCCAAGACTGGGATATATTGTTAAAATGCTTTTCTGGGGCAATAGTATTATCATAGAATCATGGAATAGTTTCAGTTAAAAGGGACCTTAAAGGCAATCTCCTTCCAATACCCTTGCCATAGGCAGGTCACCTTCCACTAGACCAGGTTGCTCCAAGCCCCAACATCATGCAAGTCTTATAAGTTATTAATTATTTATAAAAAATGAGTGTATTTAGCAAGCTTGAGTGAAAGCTGCTACAGCAGGCTAATTCAGAAATCTATTTTGAGCCAAATTTCAGCAAAGCATTTGTAGTTTTTGTACATTCTTGGTTGATTAATTCTGAAAACTTGCATGTACACATATAATCTCCATTTTTGCATACGCTTATACCTATCTGCAAAGTACAAGTGGCATAAGCGCTGTAGAATTTGCATACATCCAAACAGAAGACTCAGTTCTGCAGGAGAACTTTTAGAATCTTGACCCCTTCTAAGTTATACCAGCAAAATACAGAAAACTCGCTGTCACTTATGATGTAGAGCAAAATGGAAGTAGAGGTGATGAAAGCGCTTGCTTGTGAATGAGAGAACAATACATTCTTCGGTATTTCCCTGCAAAGAAAATATTTCTGCTATTTTTTTTTTTTTAATTTTCTTTCTTCTCTCACACTAACTGAATGTGGGTGGAAAACAGTAGAAAAAGAAAGGGTCATGTTTGCTCCTCAAAATTTGAAGACGGTGTTTTTTTCCTTTGCCACAGATGCTCCATGCTCATCAGTTGCCGTGTACTTCTGAGAGAGAAAAGAGAGAGAGAAATTGCCAATAACATTGGTAACCTTAAGTGTAGGCATGCATAAAAATTTGCTGAAAATTGGGTTGTGGTACATGTTCTTATTTTAGATTTGCCCTTGTTAACGTCTTTTTAATAAACAGGTGCATACACTTCCCCAAGCTGTCACTGTTGTTTATCCAGTCTGCACACTTTATAAATCTACTAATGGAATAGACCCAATCATCTTAAGGATCTGTGCTTTAATAAGCTACAGTCTCAAAGTTTTCAGGCAAATACTTTCTGGCACTATAGTTCTGCTGGATACAAGCTTCACAAGGTTTGCTTTTCAAGATTTAAGAAAAAAAAAAAGTGACACAATTTCACTTCTAAGTTCAGCACAATGTAATAGAGAGTTTGGCACATGGTTGACATTAAGATTAGCAACAAAGTGGGCTGGATGGAGGGAAGGGAAAATAAAAGGTGTAAGAAAGGTGGAGCATCTCCAGAAATGGAGAGAGCTGATTTGTTCAGCCTGGAGAAGGCTCCAGGGAAAGCTCAGAGCTCCTTCCAGTGCCTAAAGGGGCTCCAGGAGAGCTGGAGAGGGACTGGGGACAAGGGCCTGGAATGACAGAACAAGGGGCAAGAGTTCTAAACTGAAAGAGGGTGTGTTTAGATTGGGTATTAGGAAGAAATCATTGCTTGTGAGGGTGGGGAAGTCCTAGCACAGGATGGTCAGAGAAACTGTGGCTGCCCCATCCCTAAAAGACCTGCCTGGATGGGGCTTGGAGCAACCTGGGATAGTGGAACGCTCCTGGCCATTACAGGAGGGGTTGGAACTGGATGGTCTTTAAGGTCCCTTCCAACCCAAGCCATTCTGTGATTCTGGATCTTATTAAGGGAACCAAACATTTACTTTGCATTGCAGGTTTCAGTCTTAAGCAGCATAAACACCCTTTATTGGATCCATCCCCTGGTTCTTTGAGAACAGAGATGCTCCAGCCCCTCAATCATGTTTGTATCTTCTGCTGGACTCTCTCCATGTACTGAGGATCTCCAGAATTTGGGGACATGAAAGCAACAAAATAAACTTTCACCATCTCACTGAAGTTGCTTGGAACTGGATGATCTTTAAGGTCCTTTCTGATCCAAGCTGTTCCATGATTATATGATATGTAAACCCAAAGTTACCTCTGTTGTTGTATCAGAAGAGGAAAATTTCCAGCTATCACCAGCTTGGTTTGCAATCAAGTCTATGGCCTACATGTGAGAAGTCAAATAACCCCATATTTACATGCAGCTCCTAAGGGCTCTTTTAACTTAGAACTTCACATGGCTTGATGTGGTATGGGTTCCACAGTGCCTCATTAGGTGAGGAACCCTTGAGTAGCCTCCGTGCTGGTCTGAGTCACGGTGACCCACAAGGAGCTCCACTCACAGCCTGCCAGCATTATTCCTTCTGGGAAAAAGGCAAAAAAAGAAAAACATTTTACAGCAGCGAGCCTGGGCGCAGGACAGATCGAGTGATTTGCCATGAAAAAAGTTAGAGGGGCTCATTAGAGGCAAAGTTATTAGGCCAAGCAAACAGTTAATCCCTGTCACACAGAGGTAACAGAGTTGCCAGTCTTGAACTCTAAATTAAAGGCACTTTCTGAGCACCAGAGAAGTGACTCTATTTTGCAGCTTCCTCAGTACCATCCATCTACCATAATGCTGTGGTGTTTTTCTTTCTTTAAATTCTGGGCTCCAACTAATTACTGGCAGGAAGTGCCTATTTTTATGCCATTAGTATGCAAATGAGTGAGAAGTAGAAAAATATTCTAAAGGAACTGTTACAATATCTGTCCACAGATTACTGGCCAATTAGAACATGGGATTAGGGCTGCAGGACCCCAAAAGAGTATGGCCAAAGACTTTCTGCTTGGGTGCCTCAAGTGTAGTTTCAATGGGAACTGTATATACATGGTTCTTTTCCTCAAAAAAAAAAAAAAAGGGAGAAAAAAGTTCAGGCCTAAATTGCCTGCTTACAAATGAGCACTTCTACACTTGGAAAATAAATGCCTTCACTTCCTTGCCTCAATTTTTCTATCCATAAATTGTGGATAAAACATCCTGTTTGTCTGTGTTTCAGCACACGCCAGGGGCAAATTATTCAGCTGGACTGGAGGCCTCCTCATCTGTCAACCTGTCTGAAAGATACAACCTTATAAAATTATTTATAATGTGCATGATAAATATTAAAAGATATTCAGGTCTTACCACATCTGCCTAGGTAAAGCCTATGAATAACTGTCTCCTTTGTGACGTTTTCACATTTCCATAGCTTTGCAGTGTCAGGAATTCAGAGGTGCAGGACAGTGGACAGCTATTGGAAAACAACTTTACCAGGATTTTTGAACCCAAAAACCTGTGAAACAAAACACTGCATTATCCTAAGGGTATTTCTCATGCAAATCAGCCTTCTCCTCACTCTTTCATAATCTGACTAGCCAGAGAAGGGGAAAAAAAATACATAATTCCTCAAGTTACTGGTGTTGATGCTTCTCACAGCTGTACTCTCTGGAAATTCTGCTTTGTCACTCCATTAGGTGTTACTCATTTTGACTTCCTATTAAAAAAAAAAATGTTTCTGTCTACATACCAGAGATAACACCACCCTAAACCGAGTCTGTGTGACAAAACATTTCTCCTCTAAAATAGTTTTGCTGGGAAGGTTTGTTACTCAGTGTGGGCAAAAAGAGGGTTGATACACCTGCCTGTAACAGTTACACCTCCAAAGGAGGCAACCAGGTCGATCAGAGAGATGGAGCAGCTCTCCTGTGACACATAGCAGAGGGAATTGGGATTGTCCAGCCTGAAAAAGGCTTCGGGGTGGTTTCGTTGTGTGTGACCTTCCCGTGTCTGAAGGGAACTTAAAGGAAAAATGGGACAAGACAACTTACAAGACCATGTTGTGACAGGATACGGGGGAACAGGTTCAAACTCAAAGAAAACAGGTTTACATTAGATGTTAGGAAAAAATTCTTTACTGGGAAGGTGGTGAGGCACTGGAACAAGTTGCCCAGGGAAGCTGCGTCTGCCCCATCCCTAGAAGTGTTCAAGGCCGGGCTGGATGGTGCTTGGACAAACCTGGTCTAGTAGAAGGTGTTCCTGGCTGAGGCAGGAGGTTGGAACAAGGAAGTCTTTAAGGTCCCTTCCAACTGAAATCATTTTACAAATTTATGATAATTCTAAGATAACACCTGCTCAGCTTCTCCCAGGAGCTGCACCACCTGAGAAGGCTTGAGCTACAGAGAGAACACACACCTCCTACTCATATCTAACTGGCAACAGCCCTGATTGTCACTCTTTTCAGCTGCTTCTCCCTGAAAACCATCTTCTTTCTAATTGTTTTTATTTAGCCCACCTGGTGCATAACTCCTTGTTATTTATTCCTCCCACCCCTCCCTGCTCCCAAAACTCTTGCGAAGGGGCTCGTCGCTTTCCTCGCACGGCTTGTTTCCCGTTCCATCGCTTCGCTCTGCCCGTGCCCCGCTCCGGTAGCCGGGCTCTCTCTCCCCGGCGGAGCCCCGGGGCCCGTCCCGCTGTCCCCGCGGGCAGGGAGGGTCCCCGGGCGGCGGGGCGGAAGGGGGGGCCGGCGCTGAGCTGAGGGAGGGGCCGGGACGCCGGCGCGTCGGTGCCGACGGTCTCCAGGAGGGAGTGAGGAGGAGGAGGAAGAGGAGGAGGAGGAGGAGGAGGTGAGCGCCCTCGGGGTGGGGTGAGAGCGGGGCCGCCCGCGCCAGCCGGGAGGGAGGGAAGGGGTCAGCGGGGCGGGCGCTCGGCTGCAGGACCGGCGGCGGAGAGGACTCCGGGCGAGCCCCGCCGCGCTGGGCGGGGGGAACCGAGGGGAGCAGAGCAGGCGGCTCCGCCCGCCGCGGCTCCCGGCACCTGCGGCCGCGCCGAGCACGGGCCCGCGGCTGGGCGGGGAGCGCGGCCCCGCCGTGCCCCAGAGCGCCGCGGGCGGGCAGGGGCCGCTCCCCGGGAGCCGCGGGGCCGCCTCCCGCCGCTCTAACATGGCTGCCGGCGGGGCCGGGAGCGCGGGCCGCGGCTGCGGCTGCCCCGGCCCCTTCCCGGGCGCTGCGGCGGGCGGGCAGCGCGGCCTGGCCGGGCCCGGGCCCGGGCCCGCGGGGGCCCCGCGCCGCAGCCACCGCCGGGGCCCGGGCGGTCGCGGTGCCTGTGGGGAGGCTGTTTCGTACAGACACTCTTCTCTTGCCCTTTTGTTTCGGCACGCAAGGTGTAGGGGCTGCTTTTTTTGTGAGCCGTTAAAGGGAGCGGCAAAATCTGAACCTAGTTCGGTTCCAAGTAGCAAAATTAAAGTATTTATGCGTATGAACAGTTCTGCTGGTGAAGCTATCTGGAAAAATTGCACCCTTAGCTTTGGCATTCCATCAAGCTTTTTAGAAGAAGGAAAACAAAAACATTAAAGACACTACTTGTGCAAAACATGTGGATTTTAGGAAATCGGCTTTATTATTATAAGCTAAGTATGCCCTGGAACGGAACACTTTGCAGCAGAGGAGCTGCTTAAATATACTTTGTAAACACATCCCAACTTCAGGAAAGTGTGTCTGGGATGAATGGGACTTGGCAGGTCTGCACAAATCTTTCAACACATGACTGGAGTAGCAGACTAGAGGAGAGAAACCTTTAAAGGTGCAAAAGCATGTACTTTGTTTTTTTAAGGAGTAGGGGAAATAGTTTGAAGCTTAATTTATGGTTCAAAGTTGAGCCCAATAGGTAAAGTCAAATAGCAGATTTTAGTGTGGGTTATAACAATGGCTTGGCGTAATTCAATAGAACTATTTTATTGGATTCTAGTAACATGGTTAACCTTAAATCTTAACCATGACAAGATTTTTATGTAAAGAGCCTCTATATGAAGTACAGTATTGAATTTTAACTGAGGCCTTTAATTTTCAAGGCCTCATGTCGAGTGTATTCTTGCCTCGTCTTTTTTCCCCTTTTTTGAAAGTCTAGGTGTACTAAAGTCAGTTTAGCTACTGTGAGTCCAGGTTGAGCAAATCAGGTCAGAGGAGATAGGATTTTAGATCAATCCTGTTTTTTTGAGTTTGTGTATATATAAAAAAGTGAAGGTTATTCTTAATGTTTACAACTGTAGCAATACACAAGTATGTTTAGTAGTTGACTTGTTTACAACCTTTCTGGTCAATTTCCCCCTTTAATGAATGATAGTGACGGTTTAACCTCGCAAGAAAACTCTGCTCAGCTCAGGGTGTTGATACTTTACAGAGTGCCAGATTCCTCCCTCAGCTGGTGAAACGCGGTTTGATTTCTGGTACACCTGAATTTGAGTCTCCTGGGAGATTCCTCGAGTTAAACACTTGTTAATTAACCCTTGTGGATCCCCTTGCATCAGATCAATACCAAATGCAACAGGTGCTGTTGCAAAAGTGGTGCTTGTAGCTTTCTAAGTGCCTGTGTTAAAGCTGAAACCTGTCGCTTTTGCTGCTAAGTCACTCAGACTCCAGGGTAAAAATTATACAACTTCCTTAATGTTGTTTTAAAACCAGAGATATAGACATATTTTAAAGACCTAGCTGGCTGGAGGCCCATTTTAGAGTGGCCGGTAAAAGCAATAAACTATCCTCAAACATTTCTGCTCAATAAAATTTGAGAATATGAAAACAAAGTTCCTGGTTTAGCTTTTTATAAATGTTTTCTGCACTCTGTGACTGCAAAGTGCTTTGAGCCCATAGCTCAGAGCCACATGCCTTGAGCATTTTAGGCCTCTGTCCCAATTTACAGCACTGAGTTTGTTACTTTCTCTTTTGATCAAAGCAGCAAAGTTTTGTGGTCTCTGACCAATGTCCTGCACTGGTGGAAGTGTCTAGGCAGATGATTTTATCATCAAAACAGCACATGTTTAGTGTACTTTCTTTCACTTAGGGCTTCTGCAATCAGCTGAATGATTGTTGGAAGCTGTGATAACACCAAGCACTTCCTGACATAGAGAAGGCAAGTAGTTCTGGCACCATTTGCTGCATTTTAATTCTTACTGTCTGTAAGCTGGAATATAACTACAGAAAAGGAATGAAATATCTGTGCATCTCGTTGTTTGGCTTTACAAGATCAGAATATTTTTATCCAAAACAATCTCATGTAGTCCAGCTTGGAAGAGCCATGGGGGTAAGGCATTTCTCCTGCAGCTGTTGAGCAAATACTTAATGTGGAATACTGTCTTGGATTAGCTGTTCCAATTGTCTTTTCCATGGAATTGAGATGTTACCTGGTTAAATAAAAGTGGTAACTGCTGTTTCTATAAAAGTTGGGTTCACAAATGTAACATATACAGTCCTGTGTGTAGAGAATTGTGTTCTGTTGTAGGGAAATAAACTGAAAATTTCTAGTGGTATGAGAGTTATTCTTGGTTATAGTAGTGGTAAATGGTCAAGGCTAGGCTGGATGGAGCTTGGAGCAACCTGGTCTAGTAGAAGATAACCCTGCCCATGGCAGGGAGTTGGTATAAAATTATCTTTAGGTTTCCTTCCAACCTGAACTGTTTAATGATTCTATTTTATGATACTGGAATAAATAGCAGTATCTTAATGTTGATTGTTCCACTGCTTGAGACATGAGTTGCTGTGCAGTGGGAGTAGTAACAAAACCAAAGCAAATGGCTTGCTGAGTTGAATGGAGCATGTCTCTCATTGTTAGAATTAGTTGTGTAATGTACTATTATTTTTAATTTAAAAAAAATTGCAGAAGTGAAGAGCAAACTCTTAAATATAAACTCAAGGCTGTTAGGAACTTGTGTGGCAGGCATTTCAGAAAAGCAGAAAAGCTGGCTACCATTTTTTTTTTCCCCATTTGTATGTGACAAATGTTCTCTACCAAGTTTGTAAAGCAGGAAAATCACTCTAATCTTTGGTGGCAGAATTGTTAACAAGGGGCTGTGGAGAGGCAGCCTTGGGCTGCCCCCAGCCATCCGTAAGCGGAGCAGTTATCGGTGGGGAAGCAGGGCCTGAGTGCTGCAAGGACACAGAACCTGGTGTGAATTTCACTTCTCCATGGATTTATATCAAAGGATGTCTTAAACGTACACCTTAGCTGGCCATATTGCTGCATGTCAGATGTGAAAGTAAAAATAAACGTGTGAAGCGGCAGGCAGGGTAGGAAATGTAAATGTGAAAACCATGTCTCCAGTCCATTTTCCTAAATGCTGGACCCCATCTATAGGAATTCATGGGAGCATATATATGTTTTATTTTTGATTGGCAGTATTTCCTGTAGGCAAGAAATCAAAGATCTTTTCAAGTTATAAATGACAATAAGTAGGGAAGCCAGTATTTCAGATTGTTGGTATTTTGGGTATGAGTAGCTCTTTGATGTCCAAATGAGAAGTGGAGGAATGTCTAAAATTAACAGTGAAGTATGAAACGCTAATGATGAAATGCAGAAGTTAGAGGAAAACAGACAAGGCCAGGCACTAAGGGTGGTTTGTATTTTTTCCCCTGAATAATTATTTTTTTATGGTCAAAGCAAAGAACACAAACAGTTGTGACACATAAATCCTGAAGTAGATCTTGGATAAGCAACTTTGATTCAAATATTTGTGTGTGTATAGGTTTGCATATAATCAAATGTTCAGAATTTATTACATATGTAATTTGCTGTATTGTAGTTTTGCTGAATTATTGTGAAAAAAATGTTAGGGGACCCAAAAAAGGGGAATTTAATTAGTTTTGCATCTGAAAACATCTGTATGTATTGTGGCTCTACAACAGTGTACCAGTGTGGCTTCACATGCTGTTTTCCAGTTTTGTTCCAAGATTATTTTTGGGCAGTCAGTGCCTGTTTGTGCAGCAGGTTGTCTGTTACTGATGTTCGGTCGTACAAGTATGGAATTGCCATAAATTCCATGGGAATGTTTTCTTCTTGGAGGTGCTACAGTGGTTCTTAAGAAGGTCACTTTGGCCATGCCTCTGGCAACTGAAAATGTGTGCTGGTCATGGTCCTGATGGATAAAACACCATCCAGGGTGCAAGATTTCTTTCACAGTCGTTTTTAGAAGCTGTCACTGAGATAAAAACACGCCCTTTGAGTTCACACCTAAGTAATTGGATGCAGATTTAGTATGATGCAGTGTTTTATTCCTTCTTGGGATGGGATCCATGTCCCATGGTGGACATAACTCACCCTGGCAGGATTCAGCAGTCAAGTGTGTTGGAATGAAGGCTGGAGACCTCGCTGTTGCCATGCCTTATTTTCCTCAAGAACTGAGGATCTCGGTTAATCCTCCTAAAGCTTAATAAAATACACATATTAGAAACAGACCTGTTGTAAAGCCAATGTAGGGAAGAGCTTCCAGAATATTGCAAACCTTTGTGTGTGCATGCAAAAAGGAAATGGTTGGGAATGCTTAAAACTTGGAATGGATGATTAGCCAGAGCAGTGGTGGTGTGGCTTAGCTCCATTTCTAGACCACCTCTTAGAAAACTATCTCACTTTTTCCTGTTCGTTCCAATCAGTTTTGGGGTAGGAACAAAAGCTAACCTCAGGGTTGTGTGTTAATAAACTTATTGGGGAGTATGTGACTCTGTAAGTCTTGATTCTGTTTTATTGGTGTTTATTTACCAGGTGACACCTTTGTAAATGAAACAGAAATAAAGTCTCTGCATTATGAAAATAAAGTGTTTCTATAAGTATCTTGTCTAGTATATATAATTAAACAAGTGATTTCTCAGAAGCACCATAATTACCATCATTTTAAAACAAAAATCTTAATTGAAGTATAGCTCCTCATTTCATCTGAGTTGTATTTCCTATGTATATTTCTGCTTTAATATTTACTTTAAATATGAATATGCCCAAAATCAAAAATTAAATAAGTAGTTGAACATATTGCATCTCTTATATTCTGGTTCTTTTCAAGGTTTACACAAGGAATATGCGGTGGGATGACTTCGCTAAATAAGAAATCCATCAAGATCCTGTGAAATTCTGTTTTAAGATTTCCCAATTGGAAGTTTTCCCTGGCTGATTGCAGTTTAATACAGCAAATTTCTGAGTGCAACTTTTTGTTTGGTCCGAGTTAAAGTTCTCCAGATAAACAATAACATCAGCTTGTTGACTTTACAGAATAATTTCTTGTCCAGATCTTGCTTTTAGAAAACTTTAATGAGAAATATGCTCTTGTTGTTGTTAAGTCAGTTTTCTTCTTGTTGTGATTTGAATGTAAAGGCAAGATTTATGGAAATGACTGCAGGGTGGTGCTGGCCTAATTAGTCATTATTTCGGGCAAGGCATAAAAAATTGGTTGTTCTTGTGCCTAAAACTAATAGTGTATTTTGTATTTAATCTGTAGGTCTTTTGTAAAACAAATGGATGTGCTAAAAACTGCAAAATACACACATTTAAAGTTTGTATGCTATTATTTTGCATGCTGTTTTGGCATGTGACTTAAATTTTTCATTGATAGTTAAATTTACTATTATGCATATTTGAAATGTATATATCCTTTAAAAGCCAGGAATAATAGCAGCTGAGCTGGAATTTGCAGTAGAAATTTTGGAATTGAGTATGGCTTTTCTACTGGTGTCTATGCAAGGATTAAACACAAAGCACTGTAGTGCTTTATAAGAGTACTAATACCTATTGCAGTTTTTTTTTTTTTTGCAAGGAGTTTTCGGATTATCCGTGTGATATGTTCACCATTGGGCTGAGGGGTGTCTTTCAGGGCTTTCTTTTTGTGGGCCTGGTTGAGATGAATTCCCAGTAATTGGTATTTCACCCAGAAGTGACCCAGGTGACTTAGGAATTCTAGCACCTTTAGCATGTGGAATGTCTGTCCTAATCAGGCTTAAGAGAGGGGGGCATTAGCCCAGTAATGATTGAAACCTGCCTTCTAAAGGAAAATATTCAGCAGGGCATGTGACACGAATGTTCCTCTGTGCCTTTGCCCTCTCCTTGTCCAACCACAGCTCCTGAACATCCTTAGCGGCAGTGGGATGTTGCTGAAGCACAAAGCAGCTCCTCTCCATGAATCCATTTTGTGATTAAACTTTTAAAAAGTCACAGCTTCCAACCAGCCACTGCAGTTTCATGGTAGTTCTGACATTATTTTACTATTCATGCTGTGAATTTCGTTCTATAGTAAAATGAATATTGTATTGGCCTTTTAAGTTGGTTGTCAGTGGAGAATAAGGAAGCTACACTTAGAGCATCTGTATGCAATCTTGGCGACAAGTAGGACCCTCTGGAAAGCTGTTACTGTTGGGGCAGAACTAATCATTCCATGTGAAATTATATAAGGAGAATTAGCTCTGACTCTACCTCATTTCCTTTCATACTGCTGTGAAAATAAGCTTAGGAACGTCAAACCTTCCTTCCTTATTTCTCTAAGTACTTTGTTAAATACTTCTTTTTATTAAGAATTATTTATTGGAGGTGCTAGGAAAGAAAATATAACTGCCTGTATTTCTAGGGACTAATGGGATGTGCATCCTTGCCCAGTTTGGCAGTTGTGATTTCATTCCCAGGACTGGATTCCTGGGATCAGTTGCCATTGCCGTCTCTGTAGTTTGACTGTATTTCCCTGGCGGATCATTCAGAGTACTCCACACTTAAGGTAGCATGCTTCATGTAAGAGAAAATTGTCAATCACAGCCTGCCTGGGCTATTTAGAAAAGAGAGATATCAAAAGCCTGCTTGGAGCTCTAAGGAGCAGTCAAGTCACCTGCTGAGTTGCCTGGCAGGAGCCTAAACTTGTGCAGCCTTTAAGTTTAGGAAAGAAAAAGGGATCTCAGGAGGTCACTGCTCTGTGCTGAGGCCCTGTACTGGATGTGTGAGTGTGTAGTTCAGTGTCAGGCCAGAGAGTGATGTACGGGCCATTCCTGACATGTTCTTCTTACCAGGTCTTGAAAACAATCAGTGGAGATTTGTGTAACCCCTCCATAACCTAATCCCTTGTTTAACTATCCCTAGAGGTAGCATATTTCCTCTGATACTATTCTAATTTTTTTCCCCTACAGTGGATATTACAGTAGTGGGGCGTGATTCTTGTAGCTGCTGTTAACCTATTTTGAAGCTTGTCTCATCTTTATCTTTTTACTGTTGTACTCACTTTTTAACTTTCCCAGATTGCTTAGCTTTTCTTTTGAGCTCATTTCATACATCTGTATTGAAACCTGTGTGTAATGTACAACCTTATGATCAGTGATGAACAGAATAAAGCTTACCATCTTTTTCATATGATGCTCCTATCGTTATTATAAATTGGAATTATTTTTCAATTTTGGCATTCAGTTCAGTATTAAAACCCCAGTTTCAGTTTTGCAGTTAATCCCTTAGTCCCACTTTTCTCAATTCTAACTCTGTTTCCCAGAATGTTTGCAGCATTTCCCGGGTAACTACCAAATTTTGCAACTATATTGTTCATCATCTAAGTAATAAATAAAAGCATTAAATAATCCTGCACTGAAAATGCCAAGAGGAAGCTTATTATATTCAGAGTCCTGCAGCCTGTACTTTTGTTGCAGACCCAAGCTTTGGAGCTGGAGTCACAGAAGAGTTGTGTTGTGCTTTGATTCCCTCCTTGTCTTTGGAGCCATTGCTGGTCTTCGTTCTTTCTGTCTGTGTCTGTCTTGCATTGAGCAACCTGAAATGGGACAAATCAAATCTGACATCTTGTAGCTATAGGTGTTTAGGGGGAGGATTTTTAATGAGTTGAAAAAAGCTTGGAGAATGTTTACATGGATCTGCACCCATGGGTGACTCAGTTCCTCTGAGTGGTGTGTAAAACTCATCTTTAATTATACTTCAGTGTCTGACCCACAAATGGTCATTCTCCATGGCTGCTAGATCAACACTTAAAAAAACCCCAAAAAAAAAACCAAAAAACAACTTTGATCAATCCGATCTCAGGATTTGAAGTGTTACTTTGTGAAACATGTAGACAAGGGAAGAAATGCTGCTGCTTCAAAAACTTTTCTTTCTTGCTACTTGCTTGGAATATAATCTGCAGACGTTTTTCTTTTATTTTGGTGTTTTACTACACCTGATGTGATCAGAAACACTTTTTTTTTATCCTCTGCCTTGGCATTTCCAGCACCAAAGCAACTAAGAGATGCTGACAGAGTTGGGAAGGCACAAGGACTCTGGCTTAGAGTTAAGGCAGATGTGATTGCAACATCTGTGCCTAGGAAAGCTGCAGTCTGATCTGCCTTCTGTCTTCAGGATTTCTGGGATTCCAGGAGCAGAAGTGGTGCAGATAAGACATGTCCTCTGAGGCTTTGAAAGGCTTCTGCTCAGATTGTAAAGCTCTTCCTTATTAGGCCCACAGGAAACACATCTCCTCTAGCACAGCCAAATTGCTATCATTGTTAAATACTTCTGCTTGGGCTCTCCAGTGGTAACTCTGCTCTGTGGTGGGGTTATTTGGGATGAAGAGCCTCTGCGGCTGCCTCTGCGTATTGACTAGCTGAGTACATTACTGGCATGTAACTGTGTGTGGTAATTTCTGACTTGGAAGCTGTGATGCAATCCAAAGAACAGTTTATGGAGGGTTTTCTACCTTTTTCCTTAAATTGGACTCTGTAGGCCTAAAATTTGGGATTTCTAACTTGAAATCTCCATTAGAACACAATCTAGTAACTAGGAAGAAAAACCCCAAAGCCTTGGCATCAGACAAATGAAAATTCATTTTCTTTAATGACTCTCCCCTTTGCCAACTGCATTCTTGGAAAATGGGTCTTTGCATTTGGTTTGTTTTCAGTGCAACAACTGTGTTGGTTTCTGGGTGGCATAAAATTCCTCTCTGGGTTGTGAAGGAAGCCCTGCCCTTTCCCCCATCTCTGAGCAGCAATTATGGTGCTACTTCCTGACCTTGGGACTGTTCTTATATTGGAGCTCCCTATCTGCTGTGCTTCTCCTCTGTTGTTGTGTCCTGCTCTGAAGGCTGTGTCAGGTGAGATGTGCTTGCTGTTCTTTCTCCTTTCAGGTGAGTTCCTCTGGCCTGATGTGCAGCTGGTGGGAAGAGAGAAGCTGGAGGCCTTCCCCTGTTCCATCTGTACCTTTGAAAGGACTTCACTGAACGCAGTGCACGGCAGGCAAAGCAGGTATGATCTGTGGGAGTTCAACAGCAAACACTTCAGAAAAGCAAAGATTCACTGCCCTAAGTTCACCAGTCTGTCCTGCAGGAGAAACAGTAAGACATTAAAAAAGTAACTAGATGCAGCATTAAGACAATGTCCACATGGCCAAAGCAGGTGGTTTGCATGATTTCTTTAATGCATAATTTTTAATGTTTTTGTTATAGTGACAAATGAATACGGTTTTCTGTCAGTGATGTTTAAAATTTGATTACCTGAATATTGATAATGTTCAGTGCTTAGAAATATTTGAAGAGTTTTGTACTTCACTGCATTGTACATAGAGTAATTTTGGGAGTTGAACAGTATATTTCACTGCAGACAATCCTAAAATAAGTTCTTAATAGTTTGGATGTATTAATATTCATTTCTAGAGTTTACATTGTGAAATGTTAGTTATTAAATTCTGTTCAAGATGTAAACTCCATTCTGTTTTGTAGCATTAATTATGCAAGTTTGAAATTCTCGCTTTCATTTAAGGTAGGGCTTTTTATTTGTACGTAGCTGTTGAAATAAATTACCAGTAGAAATTACAAGAGAAAACATTCTCTTAATAAACGAGGGATGCCTGGAGTTGGCTCTGCTAACTGAGACAATTTAATTCATCCATCATCAGGGATGATGTTTCTTAGCAACACAAAGTATTTTCACCCGGGGCGCTTTCACAAACTTTCACATTTTTCTTCAAATGCAGCCTTGGTAGTGTTTTATATGACCTGAAGTTCGTCCATCTGTCCTGAAGCTCCCAATACTTTGCCATTCTCTCCAGTGATCAAATGATCAGATATATGGTTTTTTTTTTTTTTCAGCTTAATAATACACAAGTTGACTAGAGAATAATTTTGTGTGTCAGATTTTCCAAGGGGTTCTGGGAAATTATTTGTTGCTCTGTATAGTAAAGCTAAAAGTTATTGAAAATGTGTTACAGTTTCATAATAAAACAGATCTGAAAATTATTGGCTGGAGAGCCAGCTAAATGCTTTCTGATAGCCATAGCCTCAAGGGGGATACTTGGATCATTTGTAATAAAGGGATATCTTTGATATCTTTTGGTGAATTGACTAGTATTCTGTTTAGATCATTATTTATGAAAAAAACTGGCTTTGTACACAATGTTACATTATCAAATTGTTTGGGTGTAAGAATTGCCTTAATGCATCACCAGAATTTTCCGTGTTTATTCTTTTTGTGTGCTGCATGAAATCAGAAGAAGCTCTTGATGCATTAAGACTACCTTTACTTCTTGCTTTCCATTTTTACAACATGTGTGGGGATGATTTGATCAGTGTAATTACCACCTGGGGAGACTTGGCTTGCTCAAGAAGCCCCTTCAGGTATGTAACAGGTGTTGTTCAGTATGGAGAGCACACATCTTCCAAGTGCAATGTGTTATTTTGCTTTGAGAAATAATATATCTTGATTTTTTAGTAAACTGCTTGGCAAACTTCTGTTATGTGAAGAAGTGACTAAGCCTTTGCTTCTGTCTTGCTTTGAGAGGAAAAGTTTTAGTGGTTCTTCTTTGTCAGCAGTGCATAGTGACAAGTGTTTGTTAAATGTTGTGATGAGGTAATTATTATTCAGCTTATTTCACAAAGGTGTACAGAGACCCTTTTAAATTGTGGGAAAAGAAGTTACAGAAACACTGGATTTGATTCTTCCTTGTAGGTAGAAAAATGCTATGTTGTAGCTCATGTCATCTCAGTTTTAATTTGCTGAGTTTTCATGTAAGCACACACAGTCTTTGTACATATGTGCAAAAATACTAGTGGGCCATTTAACTGTATGTCCAAGCCAGGACATCTGTTTGAGGTGATCTTATTGCAGTGTAGATCTTTCATGCCCTGGTGTTACTGTCTAGAATTTTGCAAGATCTCCAGGTGCTCCCTGAAGTCCTTTGAAGAATCACCTGAGTTGGAAGCTTTTTTTGTTACCCCGCAGAAAACGGTATCTGATAAAAAAAGGGGAGAAAAATCTTTTGCTAGCCAAGCCTTTAAGTCTCAAGTCTGAAAACAGCAGCAGTCGCTTGTCTCTGATGCTGCCTTACCTGTAGGTTGGAACTGTGGCACCTTGCAGAAAAGTTAGGGTTCTGTTTGCTCCTGCAAGGCTTTGTTGCATGTGGTGACAGGCTATCTACATTTCTACCTCTGCTTTACCATCCTGGGGTCATTTGGGAAGCTCCAGAATCAGTTGTAGGCTCTCCTTGCCCTTTGAGTTTCTGTTTAAAAAATTCCTGGCTCCTGGAGCCACCTGCAGAGTCTGGTGTCAGGGATATTTCCTGCAGGCTGGTGTTTGCCCTGCAATAAATAACGTGGTCATGTTGTAGACCTGTATTTGCATCTTGGTGCAGTCAGTAAAGACTGATGTGAAGGCTGGTAATTCATCTTTCAGCAAGTCAAATTTAGATTAGGTATTGAAATTGCTCTGTAATTGAGAGTTCATTTTTCCAACTGTAAACCAGTGTCTCAATTTACAAAACTAACAAGGGCTGCCACAGGCAGGTAAGCACCACCTGTTTTGTATGAAACCAAGCCTCCCAAATACTCTCCAGAAATTAAGAACAGTTTTATTTTGAATAAAGCGTTGGAGTAGAGAAATAAAGATTTCCATGGGATTCACAAGCAAAGTACAGCTCTCTGCTGTGAAGTACTGGAAGCAGTGCTGGTGAAGTGTCAGTTTAGGGTGGAGGAGAAAGGGCTTCCATTAATTCTAAGTTCCTTTTCCTTGGGAACATTTTTTTATGTAGCAGAATGGTTACTCAGGGATAGGTAAATGGTAGCAAAATGTCACTTGAGTGCTGTGCTAGAGGCAAATTATTACTAAATGTTCCTTTTAAACCATAGCCTCTCTTGCCTTAGTGAAGCAGACACTGGGGTCCTTCTTTTATCCATGCTCTTTCTCAGCTATGGATTTTCTATGTATTCTATGCAGTTTCTGATGGTTAGCTGTAAGGACATGAAGAATTGATAAAAATTGTCTTTTTGAAGGTAGAGAAAGGTCTAGAGTCAGTCTGATAAATAGAGAGGGATAACTTGTAGCGATAAACACACACTAGTGTCAAAACTGTTGTAAATTTTCAAAAACTACTTTTCATCCTCATCCAACCATGACTCAAGTAAAGAACATTCCCTTTATGGCCTGCAGCACAATACAAGTTGTACTTTGTTAGCTTTCAGTTAAAGCAATGAACATATTACTTGAATTTTAGGAAAGAGGTTTTGAAAACATACTATATTTAGGGTTTAGTCTTGAAGTTATAAGAATAACTAGTGGTTCTTGCTGTTGTTGCATCTTTCAGTGTTTGTGTGCAAAGAATGACTTGATCAGAGTTGTCACTGGGAACATTTAGTTCTTCATGCAAAGTATTTTTGGGCAGCTTTTATTTGGAAGAATATGGAATGGAATATAAAAGAATGAGCCTAAGAAATTATCATTTATGTTAAAAGGTCACAAATTGTAATTGTTTGGGTGCTGTTTCTGCAGTTAATCTCTGAAAAAAGGTGAGTGCAAACCAGGCTAAAGCGCTTCTCAAAGCAGGTATTTGACCTTGGAATTCTTATCATTTAATGTAGTGTCTTTTCAGATACTTGAAAATTCTATCATTTTATTCTAATTGGAATTTGGACGCTTTTAGGAATGAGCAGTCAGTTGTTCTGTTACATGTTGTGTTTGCATCTAACTCACATAATGTGAGAGTTTGCATGAAAGCAAGTGTGGTTTCATTCAGCCTCTCTCCTCAACACAAAACTATTGTGTTGTCAATAAAAAAATCGTAATTGCTCTACATTAGTGAGCTTTACTTGCAGATGAGGAGTAGTACATGAAAGGGTTGGGGCATTTTTAGAATCATAGAATGGTTTGGAAGGGCCCTTAAAGGCCATATATAAAAAGTATAGAACCTCCTGAAATAGGTACAATCAAATCCCCGTAATACAAACAAAAAGTGAGCATCACTATAGTTGTGTATCCAGTGTTAATGATCTGTATTTTGTATGAAAGACTGACCTTTTTGGGACCTTTTCTTCAGAAGTAAAGAACAGTCTGATCTGTTTCTCCTACAGTTGGAAGGGCAGTTTGGTTGATCTTATTTTTTTCAGCATAACTATCACATGGAATGAGAGGGCCAATTGCTGAGATTGCAGAGGACTGTGCAGCCCCAGGCATCCTCCACTATGGGTGAAGACGGATTCTGGTTAATGCAAACAAATAAAAATGAACTGCCTAAGTTCAGACCTAGCACTGACTCAGATCAGGAAAAATATGATCCTTCCTAGTGACTTAAAATGGATGCATGAGGCTGATATGTGATGGTTTGTATAAATCAAAGCAAATGGGCATTAGATTACACATTCATAATTGTGATTATCACTTGAATTGCTTAGCATTGTAACCTGGTAAGCATTGGTCAGTGTTGTACTTAACTGTAAAGAAAGTATTAGAAAATTATAGTCTGAATTTGATTTCATTGAGTATGGTGGTCAAAAGCTCTGCAGCTTGGAGTTTGAGGCAGAGGGAAATTCTGCACAATCTGCATGTGGGGTTTTTTACATTTGGTGGTCTCATTACTCAGGTATACAGTAAGCATTTTACTGCAATAACAACCTATTCAAGTTGCTATTTTTAGGCCAGTATAAACCTATTTAAAATAGCCTATATTAAATGCTTTCCTGTGGCCAAATGAATTTTGTCCATGCAATTGTGGACAAAAGCTTAAGCCACTTTTCAGCTTCCAACCTCCTAATTGTTCTTTAATCTATGGAGTACAAAGAATTAAATGTGTCCAGTCTTATTAAACCTTTGGTTCATTTTCTTATGATCAGGGAGATGACTTACAGTTAGGGTTTGTTTGAGATTTCGACCATTATTATTTTTGTAGGCCAGCTCTCTTCTTTTTACCTGTTCACTCCTGAGTGGGTGAAAAGGTCCAGGAGTATGTGAAGAAAATGTCTGGACTGTGGTATGACACAAGTGAGCAGTCCTGCATCATTCTGTGCCTGGATGTGATTCTGCCTGGAATTATGACCTTAAAGTTGTCCCTGTTGTGAGAGGAGCTGCAGATGTTTCAGGGTCTCACCTGAGACTGATGTTGGGATGCACAGTTAAATATATCTCACTTCCTTTTTATATTCTTTATGCATAACTAGATCTAGGAAGGCCTGGTAAGTGTGGAGTTACTGTTTATTTCCTTTTGTGTTAAATTAGACCCGTCACCAGATTTGTTCCTAGATTCTCATGCATCTTGCACAGCCATTCCTGCTGCTTGTCATCTTCAGCTCTCCCTGTTTTTGCATTAGTGTGGGCTCTGTGGCACTTGATTTAACATCAGTAAAAAACTCTATCAGAACTTCTTAGTGTTGATGGTCTCTAATAACTTAGAATAGTTTTTTTGCATGTGACTGTGATTTTTGAGGGAGAAAAAAAATCCATGTATTTTCATTGTTAGTGGAAATTGCAGATGGGAACCTCAAAGAGGAAGACCGAGGGGCATCCTCTGTAGGTTGTCCGCAGTGTATTTGGTCAAGAAAAGAAACAGATTAAGGAATGTGACGTGTGGTTCTTGATGCAGAAAAAAAGCTTCTCTATGCCTAATACATTGGAAAACATTTGTTCAAGAGCAAGTCTCCCCTATGCAAAATTTGCCCCTGTAGTATTATTGAGGTCAGTATCCATGTAGGTTCTCATCTAAACTCAGTGTGGTGCCTGAGGTCAGCTTTGGCTTGTAAATGCAACTTTAGGGAATGTTTTGTCTGGTCCTGTTAAAAAGCATCTCTGGAAGTTGTTTGTTTAGAAACTTATTTACTCCTGCTCTTCTTGGGCTTGTCTTCAGTTCCTGCTTAAAAAATAGCAGCTGTAAGTGAAACATTCTGTCCTGCTTCACAGGGTTTGTGGAAATAATCCTTACTTACACTCACTGACTGCTTTTGGATATTAATTTGAAGGTGAATTCTTTCAGTTCTGGATGTTTAGTAGACATTTCTGTGTGAAAAAAATGTGCTATGAGTTTTGTGAGAATGACTGTTTCAAGTTAATGAGTACAGTCTGTGATCCAGGGAGGAATTATCAAAATGCTATTTCATAAAAATCAAATAAACTCTGACTGATCAAGTGGGTAAGTTCACATGTCCCTGTGGTTCTTGGAACATCCTGACTTGACTCATTACTACCAGAGAGGTGTCTGCACTTCATCATGTGTTGGCATGTTCCTTGAGACTCAGCATTCCTCTTCTGTATTATTTCTTGATAGTTCTTTCATTAATCGTTCAAAAGTGCTGGACTCCTTAATGGAGTTGGAATAAAAATAATGCATTTTCAGAAAGTCTTCCAGTGTGTTCTGTTTGCTTTCTGCATCTCACTTAAGTGTTAATCAATTAAGTGATTTTGATTCTAGTCACTCCCCAGGTTAGATCTCGGTGATACAGGGATGGATAAACGTACTCTGTAAATTAGGTGTGAAACGGCTGGGGAAATGCACAAGCTGGTGCTCTGCAGAGCCAAGGCAGGTCTGGCTGGGCTTTATTTTAGCTCATGTGTGGGCAGGCTGGCAAGGCTAGTGCTGAGCTGGAGAGAAGTGGATGTCCTGGGAAGAAATTGCTCCAGTAGGAAAATGCTCAGGTTCATTTTCTACCTGTTCTTTTCTGTCTATTTATTACTTGAGTTCTGTCACCTGGGCTGTTTTGTTCTGCCCTTCTGGTTTTTTTACACTTCTAAATTTCTTAGTTGGTAGTCATAGGCCATCAGGTGCCACAGTTTTGCTTATAAACAGGACCAGAATATTTTAACAAAAAAATTGTTGCCAACTCTCTTTAAGGATTCTGCCCAGTAAGTAAAGATTAGTTTATGGTATTATATAGACAGTGGAAATAAAGCTTGTATTTCTTAGGTATCATGTTATTTAAAAATTAGATTTGTTATAGGTATATTATGATAGGCAGAATTATAACTCAGAGTGGCTCTTCCCTGGAAGTGAATATCTGCTGAAGATGCCCAGTGTAATCTCTGGTTGAACTGGCCTGGATATGATTAATTGGCTATTGATAGAAGTCCATTTATGTGCTGTGTCAACAATGGAAAAAGATCAGAAGTAAAGGTGCAGCTGCCTCCTTCTTTCCTGGTAAAGAATCTTCCAGTCTTGAAAACCAGCCATGGCACATGCCAAGGTAGGAGACCTGAGCCTGCTGTAGTTTCCATTTAAGATACTTGCCCGAAATTCTTATGCCTACTCTGAAATAATTTCACTGATTATATTTCACCCCTGGCATTCACATATTCAGCAACCTGCAAGTTCTGGTCAAGCTGTGAGTTTTAGAGGGTGTCTAATGTTCTGTTTAAAGGTGAGGATCCTGTTATATTTTTTCTTTAAATTTTATGAGCATTTTATATAATGATGTTCCTGTCATGCTTTTGGCCATGAATCAGCACAGCATTTCTGTGCAGGCTTTAATTGAAGCGTGGAGTTGTCTTGCTGTGCAAATGTTGAAGTCAGTGAGACTATTAATTAAAATTAAGTATCTGCATAAGTGCTTTTGCTAAAAATAAGTTGCTTCATAACAGCTTTGGGCCATATTTGGGAAGGAGGGGGTTGTTTTTTTCGAACTTTGGGAATAGGTATATATTTCTCTCTGAACCGCACGATGATAAAATGTAGCAGCAATACCAGAGGGCAGAATGTTGATGGGAAGAAGTGTGAGCTTTCTGCCTTGTCAGATGTCACCTAAGCTGCTATTTATTGATTTTTTAAACAGAATAAAACTGTTATGGCTTTTGTATTGCATTCAGACTGGTGGAAAACTTGAGAAGTTACTGCTTAAGCTGGCACTGTAGTGGAAGCACACAAGTGACAGGAATCAATCAGTTCTTTTTCTCTGTTTTTCTTCCACCAGTTATTTAAAGTTGGAGCTTCTCAGAGTGAGACTCCTTAGGTACTTGTGCTGTGTGTCATTTGTTTTCTAGCGGTGTTTGAAGCCATTAAAAATATTGCCAGGGACTACTGAGCTGTGGCTTTTCCCATATGTATTAGACAATTTACAATACAGATTTACTGTACAATTTACCTTATAAAATGATCTGATTTATTAATTCTCACGGTACCTTGGCAAAATAGCATCTTTTTGTCTCTTCAGTCTGGCTGTTTATCAGACTCACTTTATCATGCCAGCCTGTTACCTTTTTCCTGATTTCTTTCAAAAATAGACTCCTTGCAAGCTCTAGCACTCCTCACCTGCAGCAAACCAATAAATTAATAGTGGAGGGAAGAGATTACTGGAAACATGGGTAAGAGGAATGTGCACCAAGCTGCCTGTGCTGTCAGATTCCTCATTGCACCTTTCTACCCACCTTAAGATCTCTGCCTTTTTGCAGGTGTATGTGAAGTGCATAAAGCAGTGACCACAGAGCTAAGCAGGAAAAGATGAGGGACCCTATTTCACATGATGCCAGCCAGGATGAAGCCTTGTTTGCCTGAGGTCACACAGAGATCTGGTGCAGGTGTTTTCTGACCACAAGCTGGTCCTTCTGAGGTGCTTAAGCACGATGTGTGTTGATATCTCCAAGCTGTTGGTTTCTCACTGCTGCCGTTCTTAGTCTCTATCATTTAGTCCATGATTGGTAGCAGAAGCTGAGAATCCCACTTCTGGATATACAGTGATTCTTGCTGAACATCACATGGTTGTTCCTAAAAGTGGGACTCTGTAGGTTCCTATTTAAAGTAATTTATTAATGTTGTTGATGGGGTTGCATTTGCTTAGTGTCACTGCCAAAGGTTTCTGTAGAGCACTGTCATGAACACAGAGCAAAATCTACATTGTTTGGGGAAAAATACCAATGTTGCCATCTTTACTATGAGCACGTCAGTTGCTCTTTATTGCTTTTTAAATTTGATTTTGTTGTTGTGTGGCGAGCTTTTCAATAAACATAGTGGTTTCATTTATGTAACACTAGAATTATTGTTAATGCCCAGGTTCATACTGCGAGTTACATATGTAATATTGTGTCCAGTGGGATCCTGTATCACAGAATTTGCATAGTTATAGTGCTGGTGACATCGTATCTCATACAAAGAACCCAGGGACCTGATACAATATCAGTAAAACTGTCTCCTAGGTATGATTCAAACAGTTTTATTAGCAACATATGGGGTATGAAGGAGCCACAGAGGGTAGTTTTGAGTGTAAGGGTGCTGGCCTATCTTTTTCAGCCTGTAATTATATCAGTCCTCTTCTGTGGCATTATTTGTTGCTGCTCTGGGATTGCAGAAAAAATAACTACTAATATGATGACACAAAGGATCAGAATAAATTATAATTGTTGACTTTACAAGAAATTCATTGGCAAAAAGGCTTACTGTCCAAAGCTCGAATGTCATTTCTGGTGCAGCTTCAGAGCTAGGCCACTGCACTAAATAATATAGTTTTGAAAGTGTTAGGGTTTTCTGGCAACCTTATCCTGCTGTATTGGATGCTTTTGTGATCTGACAGATACAAGGAAGAAACTTTTTGGCTGCATTTTGGTTTTTAATCTTAAGCTAAAGGAGTGCATTTTGTTTAATTGATAGTGGGATATTGAACTCTTGTTCCCCAAATGGAACATATTCTAATTAATCATCTTGAAATAAAGAGTTCATAATTTAAATTATGACATTAAAAACTTGCGAAAATATAATTAGAAAATTACAGTAGTGCTCTGTTTAGTTGTACTTCTTAGAGTCATGAAATAGAAAAAAATAACTTCTACATGTTGTAAAAACGATAAAAGTTTGGGGGTTTAATGTTTCTGCCAGTTGGCTGAAGAGCCACAGTGTGTATGTAGCTATTAAAGAAAAATAGTATTTGACTACTTCCCAGATAATTTTTTTAAATCCATGTACTGTAAAACACTGGGCTGAGCAACTTTTCTGCACAGGAGCCCATGTAGGGAATTGGAACTGTTATTTGGACTTTAGTCAGAGTTACTTCTGAATATTTTTATTCCTCATTGAGGTTCAGCATGGAACAGACAGTGTGGGACCTCTGTGCTGCTTCACTGATGTGGAAGCATTTTTCATCTACTTGTTTTTAATCCATACTCTGATCTTACTGTGGTTGCAATTATAATAATAAATATATAATTTTATCTGGAAGGGATCCTTAGAATTGTTCTTCCCGTGTTTTCAGGTAGGATGAAACTTCTTTGAATAATTCCTGACTTAATTACACATTAAACAAGATAGTAATAAAAAAAATATAATTTATAATTTAATTGCTAAACTTCTTTCTTAGGGTTCCAGCTCTCTGCTGGCACTTCATTGTTTTTGTGAGCTTCTCTGACTTCCAGAAACTTTTGAAGATCATTGCAGGTGATTGAGGAGCTATTTTAACTTGTTCCCATAATATCCAACAGTAAAAGACCTCAGACTTTTCCAGTTTGTATTTGTTTTGAAAAATATCCTCTCAGCCTGTATCTGCTTTATCTCTTTGTGTGCTTCAACTGGAAACTCACACAAATTTGCTGCTGTTGAGACTCTCAAGTTCTTCTGTGACAACTGAAGTAAAATTGTGATAAGCCTTGTAATTTTGAGAAATAAGTAGAAAAATGTAGTGAGACCTGTGATTGAGAAGTGGACGGATGTCAGCTTGTAGGTGTATAAACATCACAATCTTCTGATCTGTAGTGCAGTTGTCCCCTGGCTCCAACACAACCAGCTACAGGGTGAAATGGTCATTTCCAGTGTGCCTCAAAGTCTGCTTGCTCTTTAGACATCATTAAGCATAAACTTGTACTGGTTTAATGCAATTTCTTTGCCTTTTTAATGCCATTTTGCTTTTTTCTTATTTTTTCTCCTTTCCCATATCATTTGTTGTTTGGAGTAGAAAGTTCACACCCACTTTGCTAAAGATGGTAAAGGAGTGATTTCTGAAATCAACTATTAAATAAAAAAAAGTTATATAAACATATCTGGACATCACATCATAGGGACTTCAGAGCTGTCTCAGGAGCCTCTAGAACCACTCATGTTAATTGTTGCATATCTTGTAAATGTGTTTATTTCAAAGTACTGGAAGCCTTCCAAGAAATTTCTGTATTTAAAAGGGCAAAAAGGATGTCACAGTGGATTTAGTCCAGGACAAAATAAAGTAAAGGTTAACTTGGACTTCCATCAGTGAAAGCTTAAAAGCTAAAAATAAAAAATAAATGCTGGTCACTATGGTTTTGTGATAGAAGGATTTGTGAAACAAAGCTGATTTTTTTTTTTATATATAGGCTTGTGTGTCTGGCCTTTATTGCTATATTTAACTAATTTCTTTTGATGCATTAAATCTTTGCAATGCAGTATTTTGATACAAAAACGTAGGTTGTATATAGCTGAGACAGAAAAGATTAAAAATGTCATGTTGCTTAAAGTGTAACTTTTAATGAGATGAGAAAGGCCCATACCTTGTGGTTTCCCAATGTGTTCATGGCCCACTTAATCAGCAATTTCATTGTGATATATTTTTTGCTGCTTTATTTTTCAGATGATGAAAAGAATGCTGGAGAAATAAATCTGCAGTTAGTCACGTAGTTCAGTCATCAAAATACAGGAACACTGTAATTGGGCTAGAAAACCAGGGTGGGAAACCCCACAGTGAGAATGCAGGGGTGACACGAGGGGAGGCAGAGAGAGCTGGGACAGTTCAGCCTTGAGATGAGTGGGCTCAGGGGCACAAACTGAAATAGAGGAAATTCTGTAACAATGAGAAGTTTTTTGCTGTGAGTGGACAAACACTGAAACAAGTTACCCTCAGAGGCTCCATCTATGGAGATACTCAGAACTGGAGTGGTCCTGGGAACCCTCTTACTCTCTGATTTGGGCAGAAAGTTTGGACTGGTTGCTCTCTGGAGGTCCGTGATTATGGGATCTCCTTTTGTTTGCCTTTATCTCGCGTGTGGTCTGTCTTCACAGACGTTATTAGGCTAAGGAAGGTATTTGGGATAAATATTTGTATGGTGTAGTATTGGGCAGTATTTGGATGGATTCTTCACAAAATCACAGAATGGTTTGGGTTGGAAGAGACCTTAAAGATCATCCAATTCCACCCCCCTGCCATGGGTAGGGACACCTTTCACTAGACCAGGCTGCTCCAAGCCCCATCCTGAGCTGGTCTTGAGCACTTCCAGGGATGGGGAGACTGCAACCCCTCTGGGCAATGTTTAGCCTCTTCTTAGCCTAAAACAGTTGGAAAGTTAGACCAGATGAGCTCAAATTCTCTTTTCTTTCCTCCCCCCAGCTCTATTGAGATTGAAGAATGCTACTACACTCAAGAAAATCAGACTTTGAAATCTGTCCACTGGACTGAAGCATATAGGATGGGTTGGAAGAAATACTGCTCACCACTGAGATCCATGACCAAGATTCCCAAGCTGCTTTGGTGAAGACCTCTGAAGCAGCACCACCTGGTATTTTACTGCTGCCAGTTTTGAATGCAGGTAATAAAGCTTCTGATAAATACGATGTGTTTGTTAGATGAAAAGGGGAGAGAGGTTTGATGGGTCTGGAATTCTTAGTGTTATTAGGTGTCTGCTAATGATTTTTTTACTGTGCTTGCCCTGAAGTGATGGCATGGTTCACACTGTACTTCCAGTACATGGTAAGTCTGACAAGGTTACAAGTTTTGGGAATCAAAGGAATCTTTCTTTCAAGACACAATTAGCAACATGGTTGATTTCTCTTTTTCTCCTTTTCAATCAAAGCCTGGATTCATGTGGCTGCAGCAGAGAGGGGAGATGTTAAGATCATGAGTGAAGTATGTCTGCTAACTATTAGGCTGTACCTGTACTTCAGGTAGACTGACTTCATGTGACTGTAAAAGAGTGACAGACCTTAGTGACAGCTGGGACCTACAGCAGAATAGGAAGGGGTGACCAAAAATATTTGACCATTCAGATATATATTTATTTACCATGCTGCTGCCTCCCCACAAAAAATCAACATATGTTCAAGCTAATGGTAGTCAGCAGTGAAATGAGACTGTATTTTACAGTTATGGTGAGGAAATTAGTTTTCCTCACAGTGAGAATTAATACATTTGGTTGTATCTTTGAGTTAAAATGACACTTCAGTGTAACTTCTGTGCCTCTAAAACTGCCCTAAGCCTGGGCTGTTTAAGGAAACAAACTGGTGTGATAGGAGTGTGTCAGTGCCATTCCTTCTCTTCTCCCCTTTCTTTTCCAGTAACTTCTGAATTCATTCATCAGGCAACCTGTACTGAATTTACCAGAAGAGTAGGTGCTACAGGAAATAACAGACTTTCAGCTACTCGCATGAAATCTGTGCCAAGGACTCTATATTTTTAAGCTGTGATTTCATTTATGATTAATGTTTTAATTATTTGTTTGTGTCCTAATTTCTGCCACATTTCAAATTTAATTAAGTTTGAGATAACGGGAGTAAGCAACAAACTCCAGGCCCTTCCTTCTTTCTCAAATTACTTATAACCACCACAATGCTTTCTCACTGGGGGATTTTGCCACAGCTGTGATGCCTCTGAGGCTGCTTCTTGCACAGAAGTACTCTCATGAATTGGGCAGAGATGGAAGTCACATAACCATAAAGGAGTGTTGTGTTCTGGGGTGTGTCAGCAGGTGGAAGGGGACAGGTAGGACACCCCTGTCCTGAGCTGGGGACAAACAGCCTTGTGTGAGGAGAGCAGTGTCTCTGTCTCCCAAGTGAGAGAGCTTGATGTGATGAGAGAAAAAAAGAAATGCAGGTCACACAAATACTGCATACAGTGTAATTTTTTTACCATAAACTGTAAAAATTGTATGTTATGAATTCCTCCTAATGTGCAGCCATCTATGATTTGCATTGTATAGGATAAGGTTTTCAAAATTTTGTGTCTTTGGCCTGCCATTGTCAGAAATGATTCAAACATTCAGGACCCAAGTCTCATTGCAACTTCACGAAATTTTCACCTTTTCCTTTGAAAATGGAGCTGAAAGTTACTTGGGTATTTTTTCTAGAATACTTTAATTATGCAAGATTTCATCTGGTGTGGAGCACAGGGGAGGCACAGGCACTGAAATACCCTGAGCACAGGCAAAGCAATCACAAGCCTGAGGGCAAATGGGTATTTATTGGGGTGAGTGGGGATCAGATGGACACCACCAGTGCTGCCCTTGGAGGTGACCAGCTTCCGAGGTGTCTCATTATTCCAGTGTATCCTGGGTAGGTAAACACAACCTGTCCCTCTTTGTCTCATTTCACACTTCAGTGTACAGTTAAGTGACTCCATAAATGTTACTGATTTCAACATGCAGGCTTTGGCACTCAAGTGTTATTGTTAAGTGTAAAAAAAAAAAATAGAGAGTTGGTGTCAGCCTACCTAATCTTTTAAAATTATTGGAGGCTTACAAATGGTAAAGTTTAATTTAACACCAGGAAAGAAAGAAATTTTACCCTGTGAGGGTGGGAAGGCCCAAGCACAGGGTGCCCAGAGAAGCTGTGGCTGCCCCTGGATCCCTGGAAGTGTCCAAGGCCAGGTTGGATGGGGTTTGGGGCAACCTGGGACAGTGGAAGGTGTCCCCTGCTTGTGGCATGGCATTGGAACAAGCTGTTCTTGAAGGTCCCTTCAAGTCCAAATCATTCTGCTATTCTGCAGTTTTCTCCTGCTCTGTAAGTTGTTACTCCTAGTTATTTTTTCTGAATTATGAAAACACAGCACTTTAAAATCTCAGGAATGTGTCTTAGTGCAAAGCACAACAATACCCTGGGTTCAAACAGCAGCAGTGAGGAAGGAGCACAGACACTTGAATCGTGTGGTTACTAGTGTGAATGTGCCTCCGAGACTAAAACTAGAACCCTTTCTCACGCTTTTCCCCATGCAGCAGAAAGGGCAAGTGCAGACCTTGAACTGGCACATGGTCTGTACTCATATCTGTTTATACATAGGCTGATAGTTTTTTTTTCCTGACAACTTAAATTTGAATATTATCTACTGGAAATTTCACAGGATTCCGGTAAACAGGTAATAATTATTTTTAGGTGATTTCCAGTGTGACACTAACTCACTGTTTCAGCTTACTTGGTGACACTATCTTCTTTTTTTTTTTTTGTTAATGAGACAATGCTGGTGTAGTTACTCAGATGTTTACTGAGAAACAACAGCTGGATGGGTGCTAGCAAAACCTGAAACCTGCCAGTTCAACTGGGCCAATGTGTTTGATAGGACCCTGGTGTAGTCAGAATACATCTTGCAGAAGTAAATCTTAAAGTCCCAATTTTCTGTCTTGTATCTTTTACTGTTGAGGTTTTTGTTTTTTTTTTGATTTTTCATAAATATATTCTTAGAACAGAGCAATTCTAAGCATGTCTTATGGTCACACTTAGAAACAATTTGAATATATTGCTTAGGATGGGATCAAAGATACAGAAATGTGTATTTTATTTATATACATCCCTTCACTTTAGGGATATTTAACTTTTACTGGCTTACCTTGTAGCAGAGTAGGGATGTGGATCTGTAGGAAGCAATATTCTCTCAGAGGCAGCCTGTACAGAAGTCTTGATCCTGGTTCACCTGTAGCATCCAAGTTGTGGATTAAACCCTGGATTTTAGAGTGTGGTAGTTTTGAAGCACTGAAGGAGCTTTCTAGGCCGACTGGTTCATCTCAGGTTAGAATGGAAACTAAAACCCCTCCCTGCATGTAGAGGGGGAAGCCTAAAGAGGAAATAATGACTTAAAATATGCTTTCATCTGTTGTACTTAAAGAAGATAAAGGTGGGTTGTTTTTTTTTAAACTTTTTAATCAGACAAGCTGTGTTTTGTCATATAGTTTTTTGGCAATTTAATTGCAGCCTTAAAAATGCATAAATGACTGTAAAAGTCTTAAAAGCATTTGACAAAACCTAATTGTGTGTTATGTGGTCAGCAAAAACTTACTGGTTGAGGTTGCATGTTTTTAGTCTGTGAGGCTATTGGCAGCTGAAAGAGTTGTGTATTTCTATATCCTTTGTGCAGCTGTAATGAAAATGAAGTTATCATTGTGAAGCTTCCAGTTTTGACAGTGAGAATGGCCCTTCGATCTCCAAAGGCTGCTGGATTCTCCATATAAGTTGAAACCATAAACATTTTATAGCACAAGATGAGTTGCTGGGATTCAAACATAAATTTTAGAAAGAAAAAGGTAAAAAAAAAGAGTGAATGTCTGCATCTGCGATGTATTGAGTTGCTGCAGTAAAGAAGAGCCATATGGTATTTTGGTAACTTCTGGGCATTGGAAAACTATAGATTACAGGTGAATTGGACCTGCAGACATTCTGTGGGTAGGAATGACTTTATTTTAGTAAAACAGTGCTTTTCATTCAGCTTGTATTGTCAAGATTGCTGAAGAATTTTACCAGTATTTCTATGTATTAGTCATTGTGGAAGGAGAATGGAGTCCAAGTCTATGGGCCAAAACTACAGTCTGTAGCTTTCTTTTTTGCCTAGAAGAGCATGCAGGGAAAAGAATATTTTCCTGTTCGTTCTTTGAAAATGAAAACAAAGGAGATTGACATCCTTTTACTTTTTCAGTCAAGTGTCACTCATCCTGAAGTTGTAATAATCAATTCAGAATGGCTACTTACACTTCTTTACAAAATTGGATGAAAGAGCTTTGCAGATAAAGTTAAAGACCACAGGAAAAAAAAAAGCTCATAACTTCATAACTTTAAACTGAATTAGTTGTTTCTTTGAATTGCTTGTTTTTAGTCATGTTGCCATAGGTATCAAAGCAGAGAGCTATTATCATTCCTTTGTAAGGATTGCTGCTGTTTTATATTCACGTTGCAGCAGATCAAAGGATGGGTCTGCAGACACAGAGGGGAAGGTGTGTTGTTTCAAAGATATGCAAACACACCTAGAGTGAGTTGGTCCAGGTACTGTGGCTGCACTGACAGGGATTTGCAGATGGCAGCAGCATTGTTTCATTCCTGAAAATCTTTATCTTGGTTGCTAAAGCTTTTTTCTGAATTTTTTAAATCTCTGCCAGCTAAAACTGGCTCATATGTTGCTGCTCCCTACTCTTACGGTTTTGTCTTGCTGTTTGGAAGGACCTGGCTTGTTAACTGCCACTGAGTGTTAATGGTACATCCTGCTCTTACTGATCTGTGTTCAGCTCTGCTTCACCCGAAATGACATCTCTATCTGAAATGATTTGCAAAAAACTATTGAAACTATTGCCCAGAGAAGCTGTGGCTACCCCATTCCTGGGAGTGTCCAAGGCCAGGCTGGATGGAGCTCTGAGCAACCTGGGATAGTGGAAGGTGTCCCATGGCAGGGGGGTTGGAATGAGATGACCTTTATGGTCCCTTCCAAGCCAAACCTTTCTATGATTAGGGCTTTGACACCCTGGAAGAAATCTGAAAACCTAAACACTCTTGGAATGGGGGAATGTCTCAGTAGTTTCTGCAGTGATTGTAGCCAGCTCTGCATCTCCATGTAAGCAGTGTACCAATTACTGTCAGGCTGTGAATTAAGGGGATGTTTTGGTTTTGACTTTGGGAAGACTTTGGAACCACCTTCCAGTGACTAATGGGGCTTCAAGACAGCTGGAGGGCAACTTTGGACAAGGGCTTGGAGTGGCAGAACCAGAGGGAGTGGCTTCACATGGGCAGAGGGCAGGGTTAGATGGGATATAAGAAAGAAATTCCTCCCTGTGAGGGTACTGAGGCTGTGGCACAGGTTGCCCAGAGAAACTGTGACTGCACCTGGGAGTGTCCAAGGCCAGGTTGAACAGGGCTTGGAGCAGCCTGGGAAGGTGTCCCTGAACATGGCAGGAGATTTGGAACAAGATGATCTTTTAAAGTCCATTCCCACCCAAACCATTCTGTGATCAAGGAATAAATAGAAAAAAATAATTTTGGCATCAAAGCTAATGTATCAAGTGTTGCTGCAACACATACTGAGAAGTTTTGGCTTAACCTTGTGTGTAACTTCATACATGTGACTGCCAGTAATTTAAGTGTGAGCCACTCATTTGCCTGATGCTGCTCATCATCACAAAGAAGTGATTGTTTTATTTATTTTTCAATAAGCACATCTAGTCAAGTCATGGAAACACAACCTAAATGAGCAGAGCCCCAGCTCACTCTTGCAAGCAGGGCTGTTGGAACCTGCAGAGATTCTTGTACCAAACCCAGGGTATTTGGGAATGATTATTATTGTTTTTACACTTGCATTTTTTGTACTGTTTTTATTTAGTGTCATTTCACTAAATAACAGTTTAATCCTAACTTGAAAGACCTTCTTTAAAGCTGCATGCAGTGACTGATTTTCTTTTGAAGACTTGAATCTATTTGCAGAATCTCACTACTGTTTTTAACTAACTTCTTTGCAATGTTTTCTTTCAACTTTGAAAATTCATTAGCTGTAGCACCACGTGTAAAATGTCTTCAGTCTTTGAACTGATGTTTTATTTAGAAGCCTGGCATATCTGTGAATCTAAATTAAAAACAAAAAGCCATTTAGTGAGGAAATAGTTAATAACAAAACATTACACATAGTGTCTGAAGAGGCTGTTAGTTTGCTCAGGAAGTTTTCATTTTCTATAATTTGCTGCCTCATTATTTGTAATAGTGAAACTGCTCCTTACCAATCCTACCAATCCCTTACATGAAGAAATAAAAGTGGTGTTGACAGTTCTGGGTGGAAAATACTGAGTTAGGCTTACTGGGCCATATTCAGCGTTGAAGTGAAATGTTAGAACCCAAACTATTGCCTGGAGTGATCATTTCCACAGGCTTGCAAACAGAATTCTTAGTGTCTTTTTGGAATGGTGAGATTCTCCAAAGCTGACTTCAAAACTTGATGTCAGCTGGTCCAAAACTGGAGTGAAAGAACCTGGAGGTGAGTATTCAGCTGCTCCAGGAGCTGCACTGGTGGTGCTGATGGATGGTGTTCTCTCCCCAGTTGTGTTATGGGGTAATTTTTGCTGTCTTATTTCAAGATTGGGATTTTGGTAGTCACTAAACTTCTCTTTTTCGTGGGTGATTGAACTTAAGAATCTTCTAGTTTGAATAGTTATGCTTTACATACCTTTTCCAGTTCCAAAATACCTGCTGGTTTAGTGCCATCAGTGCAAAAACTCGTAGTGGATAAATTGTGAGGTGATTTTGTTTTTAATCAGTCTTTGAGGAAGATGCTTTAATTTTAAAAAGTTAAGTAGGGTACATAAAAAGTTGCTGACTTGCACTTTTTTCTTGTTTTATAAAGCATCAACATTTTTGTCAAAAAATAGTGTGCTAAGTAGCAGGTGAACATGATTAGAGGCATGGAGCACCTCTCCTACTAGGAAAGGCTGACGGAATTACAATTCTTCAGCCTGGAAAAGAGAAACTTCAGGGTGAACTTCCAGTACCTGAAGGGAACTTACAGAATGGAGGGAGACTATTTATATGATCATGAAGTGATCAAGGGGGAATGGATTCACGCTGGTAGAAGACAGGGTAAGATGAGATATTGGGAAGGAATTCCTCCCTGTGAGGATGGGGAGACCCTGGCACAGGGTGCCCAGAGAAGCTGTGGCTGCTCCATGCTTGGAAGTGTCCAAGGCCAGGTTGGACAGGGTTTGGAGCAACCTGGGGTGGTGGAAGGTGTCCCTGCCCATGGCCAGGATGAGATATGAGGTCCCTTCCAACCCAAACCACTCTATGGTTTTGCCTCTTAGTGAAAAATATAAAATGACTGTTTGCAAGTCACATACATTTTGTAACTGCTGCTTTTTCCAAAGCAACATCTTTCAGAAGGTTCAGTGTGTTGTCTTTGAATATAAAGCAGTTTGATATCATTGGAAATGCTTTAGAAGAACAGCAGTGACTTGTTATATTGAAAGACTTGAAGAGGCAATACATTAGGCTAAAAGCAGTGGCAGTACCTGCAGAGCTCACTGTACGTGCCCTTAAGCAAAAGATAATAATTAGTTGGTTGTATTCCCCTGCAAACCTGCCCAAGTGTTGATGTTTATGAATTGCAAAGATCACCAACTCGAGCTCTGAGCTGCCAGAGTTGTTTATGCCCTTTCAATTTTTAATGTACCTGTAAGATGCTTTGATGAGGGTATTTAATCCAAAGGGATTTGCATGCCATCATCATACCTCTGGTGATTCCAGCACAAAAGTGAGGGTAGTTCTTCAAAATATTTTGAGTGCTAAGTTCTACTTCAGTATTAATAATGAACATTAAGACCATCTCTGAAAAAAATCTTCATATTTTGTTGGCCAAACAGTATTTGGTTGCTTGTGGGATGATGGTCATTAAAAGTGGTGAAGTATCTGCTGTTGGGTAGCCTGAGGAGTGAGAAGTTGCTCACAGCTTGGGAATACCTGCTTTGCTAATTAGTTCATCCACATTCAGCTCAGGCAATTTGCACTTCAGTCGAAAGGAGATATTTGACTAGAATTGACTTTCCCCATCATTCTGGTACAGTGGATGCTGCTGCTGTCTTCCCTAAAACCACAGGTGCAAGAACTTTGATTTAAATAAAAATAAAATGTAAGTGATAATAGCAAGTTTACACAGGAGTATTTTTTAATGTATAATTTGTAAAACATTAAAAAATATATAGTGTCTATACATATATATATATATATACTTGTTGAATTTTTACCGTGTGTATTTTAATGCACATGTACGTGGGCTCCTTAAAGTTGGCATTTCAGAAATCTCAATGTTTCATTGCATGTTCCTGTAAATACAGCAAAACTAGTAAAAAAATAAGATAAAAAATAGGTCTGAGCCTCGTTGTGCCAAATATTCCATGTTTGATGGAGATGTGGTGAGTTGGTGGGTGACGTTGGATTAGCTGAATTTGAGGGGAAAGAAGTAAAATTGTATTTTCTTTTTTTCAACTGGAAGATGTTGTTAACATGGAGTCTTAATATGAAAGCTCCTTGAGTTATCAGGTTTGACTTCTGCTTAGCAAAAGAACCATAAATTTCCACTTGGGGACAGAAGAAAATAACATAATTATTAGTATTAATAAGAAGTGCATTTCCATCACAGAATTACAAAATTATTCGGGTTGGAAGGAACCTTAAAGACCTAGTTGGTTTTGGTGAGTTTAAATAAAACATTAGGAAAAAAAAAAAAGAGATCATGTAGGTATAAATTACCTGAACCATATTTAAGCCAATTTAAATCTGAGCTATCTCCACTGAAGGATAAGAGTGGGAGGAGTTTTTGCAAGGCAAAATATCAAAATAACAAATTATAGTAGCTGGGCTGAGGAGATACAGCTAATTCCTGAGCTGCAGAGCAGGTCTCTAAGAGCTGTGGTAAGACTATCTCCAATATAAGTACAGCTGGTAGTATTTTGGTATAATTCTATTAGTTGTCATGGCTCTGTTTAGGAGATCCCATTGTGCCAGTGTGGGACAGTGCTGGTGGCTTCACATGGAGTGTGAATATAAAGCTGGGAGACATGTTTGGGACATGTGTGTTCATCATCTTATATAAAACATACATATGCATATAACACTTATTTATAAACATCAACTAGGTAACAAAGACTATTATTATGCAATGGCTGTTATATAATATAGCAAAATATATAATATAGATTATTCCATGTGAGCCCAGTCCTGGGAGCTCTCATGTGAGTAGGTGCAGCTCGAGGGAGGCTGGCAGAAGCAGGCCTGGTGTATTTTTTAGAAGCCTTTAGTTAATAGCAGCCCTGTTTCAGCCATGTGCTTTTCTGGAAAACAGCCTTTTCTTAGAAAATTTTAAGCCAACTGGCTTTTTACCTTCAGTTCTGTAGCAGATAAGAATTTTTAGATCGCGAGAGATAGTGTATCATGTGTTGGTAGCCTCCATCAGAGTTTCTCAGTAAATCTCCTCTGGCAGGTTTTGCCAAGCTTTAGTTATGATCCATTAATATAAAATGAGTTAATTTAACCTCAGATATTTCTCAAATGATCATGTGAGCAGAAACTCTCCTCCTGGACTTTCTTCCACTATTTACCTGTTTCTGATTCTTCAGGTAAAATAAAGTTGCTCCTCTGCTCTAACAACTCAACCGAATTCACACCTTGTTTTTTTAATTACATGTTTTCAAATATAGCTACTTATTTTCTGAGCGCTTAAACACAGGACAGCAAAGTGATTTAATTGTAAAATGCAACCCTAACACCTTACATTTATTTTACTGATCATTTAACGTAGGTGCTGCTGGGATAGTTTGCTAGGTTGGTGAAAACAGAAGGATCTCTGTAACAAAAAATGTCTTTTTGCAGCAAAAAATTAGTACATAAAGGTATTTGGAACATTCTGGCAAAAAAAAAAAAAACTTGCCTTACTGATGTGTTTTAATTGAAATGATACGTACAATCCCAGTTACCTTTAGGCAGAAATAAATAAAATCTACAAGTAAAGAGGTTTACACATACAAAATATAAATTCTGTGAACATAAGTGGTGCATTGAAGAGCCTGAGCAGAAGTTATCAGAATTCTGTAAGAAAATGATTCCTGAGAGTTGTGAAATATGAAGAGAAGCACTTGTGGAGTCCCACCTAAACCCTATAAACAGGGAAATTTTTTTTCTTCTGCAAGAGGTAAGCAGTTGCTGCAGAGTGTTACTACTTCTGTGATAGTTGATTCATCCCTTTGCTATGCAAATTTTAAGTATACAAGGATTCAGTACTTTTATTTAAGAAATATGCCTGCAGGCTGTATTGGTAGGCTTTAGGGAGATATCTGGTTTGGTGTGAAATAAATAGTTGTTCAAAGATCACATGAATTTATGTCTTAGAAGATGAAAAGTGACGCTGTGAGCGTTTTGAGAGCACACCCCCCCCCCTGTACCCAGCACGTGAGCTCACCCCTTGGTTTTGGTTTTTCAAAGAAACCTCACCAACCTCTTGGAAAATCAGAGCAGCAATGTGGCACCTTAGAAATGCAAGAATTAGGGCTTGAATTTGAGACACCCCAAGCTCTGGGGGTTTGATCCTTGGAGTAAATCCTCACTGGTCCTGGTCGAGGGAGTAGTTGCCTTTGCTTCTGTCTTCAGCCCATTTGAGGGTTCAGCTTTTAATGAAGGGATTTAAATGCCATATTTCAGGTTTATGTGCTAGTTGTAGGTATCCAAGTCTGCATATTTTGAGTAAAACAGGAGGAAAGAAAAACAAACCTGAAAGCATTTGAGTGAGAGACAGCTCTGGTATTTACACTTGGTGTTGAAGGTCTGTCTTGCTAAAGAAAGCAAAGCATTTACTTTAAAGCTAAGCCTAATATGAGCCACATTTTAATACACAAAGTTAGAATGCAAATTTAATAAAAATTAGGTTGTAAGCCAGCTGTTTGATTAAGCCCAGCCCCTTTTTTTCCTGTTACTGTCAAAAATATTTATCAACTCCTCCCTGCAGTGTGACATTCACTCTTGGTGCAGTTTTTACTATCCTTTCTCTCACCCAGCATCATTCTTTCTGCAGTAGTTTTGTTTTCTACTGCAGAGGAACAGCATGTTTGGGAAATACTTATTTTCTGTGAATAACTTTATATTCATTTATATAACTGTGGTGTGGACTTTTATGCCTTAATGATCTAAACCAAAGAAGTTAACTTGCTTGTTACCTTTTGGTATAGATGACTGCTACTTCTGACTTAAAATGTAAATCAGCCCAAAAATGTAAATGCCTGAACTTGTTTTTTGTGTGCATACTCAGGGTAATAGTCACTGAAATTAAAAATTCTGATGCTTGTCTACATTAAAAAGTCCTCTACAGTGATTTAAAGAGTTGATGGAAATAAGTTGCTCTTTTCTAGGTGAGGTGGCAGCATCCCTTTCTTGTGTGCCTCCTTGTGTCTCCCTTTTTTACCTCCCCCAAATGTGCTTCCTCATCTTTGTCATTTTTTAATTCTGTCCTATTGTTTCCAATGAGAGGGATTAGTAAAGATAAATTTTAGCTTTCCTAGCATTAACTTTAGCTTATATCTGTCACACGTTTCCTAGCTAAACTAAATACTGCTTTTTTTTTTTTTTTCCTACCCTGTCATACTTCGTTTGAAAGAACCAGTCTACCTAGAGTTGGGTACTGGGTTTTTAATGAGGAAAAATGGTTAATAGTTGTATATTTTCAGAAGTTTGATATATTTTTTTTATGCTGCTAGCCTTTCCTGATTGTCAGTGGCCATGGGAGCAGTGCAGAGCTGAGGGCCCCCATGTCTGGTGTTGCTTGGTGGAGGTACAGCTGCCAACCCAATGGCCTGAATGATCTCACCTGGCTGCTGGGAACTTCCAGATAGTGCCAATTAGGCATGAAAGCAATTAAAATAATGTACTTGGCACCGGTGAGGCCACATTTCAAACACTATGTTCAGTTTTGGGCTCCTCATGACAAGGACATTGAGGGCCTGGAGTGTGTCCAGAGGGAAGGAATGGAGGGGGAAGAGTCTGGAGCACAAGTCTGATGAGGAGCAGCTGGGGGGCTCAGCCTGGACAAAAGTCATAAATTGGTTGGACACACTTTTCACCAGTTTTTATTAAAAAAAAAAAAAAAAATTGACATGGAAATACATCACCAAACAACATGAAGTAAACTTAACCTGTGTGTCCTGGCCAGTCAGGATCTGTGTTACTACATTTTTCTGTTCCCAGAAAGGCAGTATGTTTATTATTTGTAGAGAGGACGAGCAGAAAATGGTATTTTATAGAAAAGCTGCCTGTCTGCATCATGGCCTATACGTGTGTGAGAGCTGATGTTTTCTGCTGTTGCTTTAGGTTAGATTTTTCCATAGCACCTGCATGCTCGATTTGCTTTCCTGCCTTCTGATTTTACAAGTTCTGACAAAGAGTACACAGATAATTGTTAAAATAGAAATTAGCACAGTATTTAGGGGTGTTTTTCTGTCTGAATTTGACAAAATTGCTATCTATTTACATATTCAGGTTTTCTTAGGTAGTGATTTCCTCCTGCATGTTGGTAATGCTCTTAGCAGCGACAGTGCTTTGAACTGTCACTTCATCCCACTTGAAGTTAATTACTCGAAAACTGGGGGGGTTTTATATATTTTATTTTTTTTTAACCAGTTTCCTGTCAAGCATCTCTCTCTGCTGAGGATGTCACTGTGAGGTAGGAATAACTGCAGCAAAGTGGAGAGCAGAGCAGTTGAGCCTTTGATCAAGTGGAAATGTGAGCGTGTGTTGGAGTTTGCAGCGGCGCGTCCCCACCGGCTGCACGAGGCTTACGCTGCCGTGTTCCCGGGGTCCCTGCCTTGGGGAGATTTGGGAAGTCCTTAGCAGGCTTGGCAGTAAAACCCAAATATCCTCTCAAGCCCCAGAGTGCTTTAAGTCTTTGCTCATACTGCTTAGTAGGCACAGAAGGAGGGAGATAATATATTTTTAGCTTTCAAATTCAAAGAAAGCTTTCAATTAAAGGAATTCTTGACAATTTAAAATGCTCTGTTCTTGCTGTGTTTGTACCAGATGATGAGGAATGGGGTGGTTTTGATTTTTTTTCTTTTGGAGTGGAGGAAAACCTATCCTCTTTAATTTATATTGTGGCAGTTTAAAGCATCAAATTGCATACTCTGTATTTCCTGTTCTCTGTAGTTTCTTTGAAAGAATTAGAAAAATAGGCCTCTTATCCTGTGGTGTTGTGAGTAGGACATTGAGTATACCAGAATTTCGATACCAGAAGGTTGCTTTCAAAATAATTGAAGAGGATGATCAGATTTTTGTGATTTCATAACTTGCTACCTGCAAAGTTGTACAGGTTACGTGAGGATTTTTCCTGCTATTGGGGGCAATGAAACACAAAACTTGAATTAGTTTATATATATATATATTTTTTTTTTTAAGAGAAAATAAGTGTCACAGCTCAAGAGAGAAATCTATAATGTGAAAGAACATGGGATCATAGGGTAATTCAGATTGGAATGTTCTTTGGAGGCTACCTAGTCCAGCCTCCTGCTCAGGGCAGAGTTGGCCATGAGCCTGTGATACCTATATCCCAGAGTATGTAATCATGGAATACTTGAGTATTGCATGATCTCTCTGGAGTGTCTGCATTTCATCTAGTGCAACTTTCTGGTTCACATTGAGGGATCTGACCCACAAGGCTGCATTTATATTCTTTACATTTTAAAATGTGACTTACAAAGGCTTCAGGTGATTTTTTTTTTTCCTCAAGATTTGGATTCTGTGTGATCATAATTCAGGCCAGTACAGAGTGAAGTAAGTATCTCTATGTTCTGGGATTATATGTAAAATAGAGAGAAGTATTTATATTTTCCTTGGTGCCAACAATGCCTTCCTTGCAGACATTTTTTTTTCTGTAAAGATTTATTAAGTTTAATAGTTACTATGAAATACTTGAAAGTGTCTCCATTCTGCAAAGAATTGAAAGAGGTCTTTTTTTTTCTATTGGCATTTGAAAAGCAGAAAAAAGTGACTACTACAACAGAATTTTATTAATGAATGATTTACACTGGTTCCAGCTGTGACCATGTGATTAGTCCTTCACTGAGCAACAATGGGTATTTTCTTTCTGCTTTTATTTAATTTCCAAGAATGTGTCATCTGTTACGTTAACTGCTGCCAGTATACCCTGTATAAACTGGTATTTTTTATTTCCCTGAAGCATAAGATGAATACCCACCCATATCCTTCTGGAACTAGAGTTTTAAATGAATTGGGAATTTTATTGACTATATCTGATTCAGCAAGCCAAAATCATAAAAGTTAAAATATTTATTAAATGCGCTAGACTGTAAGATGCCTTGCTCCCTGGTAGAGCAAAAGATAGATATTTTCACTCTTAAAATTCTATCTTAATATTTTATTACAGCAATACAACGTGTTATAGAGGTGGACAAGCCTGCAGATTGAAATGTGGATAGTCCAGATTGTTCCTTTCCCTCGACCATATGGTGTAGTTCTAAAAGCCTTTTGTACGCTGTCTGTTCAGTTAATTGTAAACTCTGTCTTTAACGTACCTTAAAAATGAGATATATGTGAACTAAAAGTCAGCATATCCTCTGGTAAGTAAAGTTTGCTCAAATAAATCTAAATTCACAGTCCTGGTCTCCTGGTAGATTTTCTTTCTGGGTGAATTTAAAAGTCTTTCACCGTTTCTTGGTAACGAATGTGAAGCCTGTGTGTGTGGAGAGACAGGTTTTTCCATTTCCTCCTCGAGAAGGGGGGGAGATTTGAGGATATAATGAACATTTCATAATATTTTTGCTTGGCAGACAGCTCTGCCAGTGGGTGATGTGCAGGAACATCGAAGCTTTCTGACAGATGGATGGTAGGACTGCTAATACACCTACACACGCTTCGGCGTCTGATGTTCCCGGTGTTGCTCTGATGCCCAGGAACCTCGTGCTCATGCTTTGGTCTGGTGATGCTCAGTGAGGGGCTTCAGAAGAGCAGAACCAAGCTTCACTCGAGGTTTTCATATGCCACAGAGAGGGGTAATTTATTATATTCCTCACAGAGCATTTATTATGGAGGCAAATGGGTTTTTAACGTAATAAAGAGTTAAAAAAATAATTGTTAGAGAGCTTCAGAAGCAATTTTATCTTCTATTCTTTCACCATAAACTATCTGGGAAAAGTGATTGTTTAGAATGCAGATAGGGTTGATGTATCTAAAGGGGAAAACAAAAGAGTAGGAGTCTCACTGAAACTAATTTTCTCTGAGTTCTAACCTGGTTTTAAGCATTGGAGAGTGTTTGCTCTGTGGCAGTTTATGTGGCTTTGGAGATAAGAATCCACCAAAATTAAAAAAAAAAAAAATAAAAGGAAAAGCCAAAACATTGGGAATCAAGCAAGAAGTAAATTGCAATAGGGGAAAGTGAGATTAATGTTCTGAGAGGCCTCTCATAATGAGACTTACTGATCTCTGCTGCACATCTGAAGTTTTTGCAGGATTTCAGGTAGTTCTCTGAGTGGCTGAATGTAGAGGAATTGGTAACCTTAGTGGATATTGAAAAGAAAAAAATGCAACTTTTTGTGCCTACAGATGTTAAATAACTCCTGATTTTTGTGCATGCAGAAATTGAGACAATTTTAGCAAGTCATCTGAAAATGGAAACAAATAGTAACAAGTAGCATATTTATTTCTATGCTTGTTCTGAAATAATGTAAAAATTGTGAATTTAAATAATGTGCTAGTAACTAAACAGCGGAAAGCTGTTGGAAAATTTTAATTTTCCTTAAACTGGTTTTTCATGCTCCTAGACCTAGAGAATCACAGAATGGTTTGGCTTGGAAGGGACATCCCATTCCAGCCCCCTGCCATGGGCAAGGACACCTCCCATTATCCCAGGGTGCTCCAAGCCCTGTCCAGCCTGGCCTTGGATACTTCCAGCGATCCAGGGGCAGCCACAGCTTCTCTGGGCACCCTGGGCCAGGGCCTCCCCACCTTCACAGGGAGGAATTTTTTCCCAATATCCCATCTAACCCTGCCTTTTGTCCATGTGAAGCCATTCCCCCTTGTCCTGTCCCTCCATCCTTTGTTCCAAGTCCCTCTCCAGCTCTCTTGGAGCCCCTTTAAGCCCTGGAAGGAGCACTGAGCTCTCTCCTGAGCCTTTTCCTCCCAAGGTTGAACACCCCCAGCTCTCTCAGGCTGTCATGATAAAATGCTTTGTATGGCAGGTTCTTCTGAAAAGTCACCTTTAAGGGATGATGAAAAAGGAGTAGATGGGGTTTGTGTGCTGCAGAGGCAGATACAGATCCTGCTCAGCTGCAGTGTGTTTAGGGGGATGCTGTATCCACCGACCAACAAATCCCATGAAACAAGTAGGATTTGGTACTTTTCTGGCTGTAGCATGAAATCAGTGGGAGCAAGAAAGTGTCTGTGGGCAGAGCTTCTGTGTCTTGCAATTCAAGTAGTTCAGAAGCTTTAAAGTGCAAGAAATCACATGTAATGCTTAAAGAATCCAGCTGTAATTTTGAGAGCTGAAGGAGAAAACAGTGGCTGAACATTTATTGCAGCCTCCATATGAGAGCAAGTTCTCAGAGCCTGCAAGATGCTGCTTGCAGTGTATATGAATAATAGAGCTGCCTATTTTTACTGTGCACTGGCAAGTGTAGGCTCACTTCATTAGAGCAAGCAGTACAAACAAGATGTGCTAACTTGTGTGGTTTAAAAAAAAGGCTTTCATTTAAATTTTCTCTTATTTTAGAATCAGCATGAGAAATCATATTACTTCAAAAACATTTTTACAGTTGTTTTGTCAAAAAAAAATCTTTTATCAACTTGTATATTAATTCAAGTTTCTATAACTTCAGTTGTCTCCATGTTCATTCAGAAACATTTATTGTGCCGACTTAGTTTACAAAACATAAGAGATGGCCACTTTTATAAAGGACAGATTTGTTAAATTTGTGAAAATAGATAGGGAAGTGAAGCTGGCAATTAGACAAGGAAAATAAGGTGAGAGAATTGTGAAGCTTTTGCTTCTGAAACACTGAAGAAATGACAGTATTCAAACTGGAGGTTTTCTAATGAGGAATATGGCAGAATGGGCAAAGAGAAGAGTGTTTGATTTTTCTGGACTGTCAGATGGGGATATGTTCATACACAGGTTGGTAGTGAGACTAGTTCAAGACAGGAAATTGATATGTGACCCATCAAGGTAGTAGTTGATGTGCTGTTTGTAAATCAATCCTGTGTAGATTTTGTTTTATCATTAAAAAAAACTTAAAAAAGAAAAAAGTGATGTAGGACTAAGGAAAGTACAACATGAAGTAATGAGAGAAGCTAAGAGAATAGGGAAAAAATTAGAAATTGTTAAGAAACGTAAGTGAAAAGAGGAAATCAGAGATTCAGTTGTATGAGAAACAATTCATATGGTTTCAAGAAGTGTGGATTTTCCTTTTGAAGATGAAATTCATCAGCTGTCCAGATGAAGAGGATACAATTTTGTCTCATTTTCATAATGAAATAATGGAAGTACAATCTGGGTAAAAGATGTGTTTGTCTGTATATTCTTAGAAGGGATGATGCTAATGATAAATTAACACTTTTTCAGTATATTTTTCTCACATGTGGCAAAGTGTCAAGTCCTGCTGGTTTGAAAGAGAATGTATATTGTGGTGGCTGGGAGTAGGGACATACAAGTCGCTGTTCCTTTCTTCTGCTCTTGGTTTTACTGTAGAACTACTGTTGGGAAATGGTGCAAATCACAATTTTTAATTCAGGTTTTCTCATCTGTAAAGCAGAGATAACAATACCTACCTACCTCACAGGAGTGTTGTGAGGTTTAATTAATGTTTGTTAAGCTCTTCAGCATTTTTGGGTAAAAGCAGATAAATTAAGCCTCTTGTTGTTAATAATGGGAAAACCCCAGGTGGAAGGTGTAGTATGATTTTGGGGTTGGAGGGAGGAGATAGAATAATTACAGTTTGTTGTTTCAAGCATATTTAGACAGAACAATTGACAGTGTTTGGTTAGAAGTTATATTATTACTTCTGTGTAAGAATCCAAGCTTTTTCTTACAAATTGCTAGTAATTTGAGCTTGTACACGGTGTTTTGTTTTGTTTTAGAATCATAATATGGTTTAGGTTGTGAGGGACCTTAGAACTGTTGTAGTTCCGACCCCCTGCCCATGGGCAGGGATACATTTCACTATCCCAGGTTGCTCCAAGTCCCATCCATGTTGGCCGTGGACACTTCAAGGCTTGGGACATGTTAATACTGGCTAGGACTCCTTTGGCTTTGCAAAATTGAGTGAATCATCACTATTCCATTTTTGCTTCCACTATAAGGTGAATTATAGTCTGGCTATATATATATAAAACCAAACCAAGTATTTCTCTGTAATCAAACACTGTGTCAAGGTTTCTAGCACTGAAGTGTAGCATTTAGAGGCTGTAGCCTTTGGAATAACAAGTCAGTAGGCAACAGTACTAAGAAACACGTGAAGTTCTGTGTATGCATGAATATGTCTCTACGGTATAATTTAAGCAACTCTGTAATATGGTCAGGAGGAAATTTTTTAGAAAATCATTGACAAAAGTAATTGAGTGAAATAGTGTTGAGTGATAAGAAAATCAGTGGGGGATTAACCTTGCTAAAGCTTGTTTCTGAAGCTTTTTTCCCTGTTCAGATAGGATACAGTCAAAGTAACCATTCTAGTTACATTCAAAGGAAACGCTGTGTGTATTCCCCAGCACGTTTCTTAGAATCCACTGTGCCTGTAGACTCCAACTTTACAAACGTAGTGGTGTGTCAGCAACATCCCAGGTGTCATTATAAATGCCAGCAGTATGTAAGTGGTATTTGTAAATAAGCCCGAACAAGTGAAATGGTCTGTGTTAGTCAACCATTCTGCACCTTGGATACATTGAAGGCTGATGCTTGGTTGAGTAGCTAAACTAAATATCAAGTGGTGTTACACAGCTTGAAAAGAAACTCGGCTCTAAAGAGAAAAAGCAGACTTTTTTCTAAGTCATTCTGTTAATGCCCAAGAAGATGTTTCCGTGAGTGTTAAGAAACCAACTGTCTATAGACTCTAGGAAAAATGGTTTATGGATCTCTCTTGCCCATGCTCATTCAGAGCTTCAATGGGGAGGCAGAGTGCTGCAGCTCTGAAGAGTAGCTTGAATCATCTTGCATGAATATTGCTCTCTCCAAGGATATTGGCATGCAAAACAGATTCTGTTCATCTTAGAGGATGTTGAATGCACCTCACACATGGCTTCATAACCACTCTGAGATGAACAGGCAGTGTTTGGATTACGTTCTTGTCAGTGGGAGCAAGTGTGTGTGTGATCAATGCAGATAGGTGGAAATAATTCCCTTCTCTCAAAGCATTCACTTGCTATTTCTTATTTTGGGTACCCCATCTGTTTTTTTTTTTCCACATGTATATTTTTTGAAGGGAACTTATTCTTTTTCGTCCTGCCCTTTCCCCTCCCTCATAATTATATTTTATCTTCAGTGGTCAAAGGGGGAGAGTGTCTTCCAGGTTTATTTCTGCCTTAAATGTGGGGCTAAATCAGTTTCCTAAGTGCCTTCAAGTATCTACTGCTTACAAAGCTTTGTGGGATTAGCTTGTGCTTAAACACTGATGGGAAGATGGGATGTGAAAATATTCAGACAGATCTGTATCATTCACTCTGTGGTGAGGCCTGTGGAACTCCTCTCTTGGCTTCAGATCCACTTAATAGAAGTGATTTTTTGAAAATCACAGCATAAATCGGTGATTTCAATATAGGTTGAATGTTACCTCTATAACCAAAGCACCTCCAAATCTCTAGTCTAACCTTACTCTCTTGTCAGTCTGGGGCCATTCCCTGTGTCCTGTCCCTTCAGGCTCATGTCCCAAGAACCTCTTCAGCTCTCCTGAAAGCCCTTGAGGCACCAAAAAGGGCTCTGAGCCTTCTCTTCTCCAGGTGAACACCCCCAGCTCTCCCAGGCTGGATCCAGAGCTGAGGGGCTCCAGCCCTTGAAGCATCCTCATGACCTCCTTTGGTTCCACTCAAACAGGTCCATGTACATGGAAAATAACCAGAAGCTTCAGCTGTAGCAGTGCTCTGAGTCTGGCTGCACATGGAACACTGTTGTGAGGTAACACTACCCTGATTACAGAGGTATTTCCAAACCGTCCATGTGCTGCTGTTCTCCAGGCCTCCAAGAGCTGCTTATGGCTGCTGTGAATGCTTAACTGGGGGTATTGCCAAAAATTTCCCAATGGCCAGAGTGACTGCACAGCCCTGATGCCTTTAGTAGGAGTCAGAACAGATCTTTAACTTGCTGGCAAAGGCTGTGATATTTGTGGCTTTAAAATGCAGAAGCGGGAATATTAAGTACAGACCTTGCGTGTGTGAGGTGTGAACGGTTTCTTGCATTGCCTTGTAATGGTATTTCTGGGATTTTTATCAGCAGTGTCAGCAAGAGCACCTACCAATAGCTAGCTGAACTTTAAATAGTTTGGATCTTCCAGTAATGACCTTAAAATAGTTCCTTCAGCTCTGACCCCTGCAGTGAATATGTTTTGTTCTCTGCTCCCCTGTAGTCATGGCCATTATAAACCACACTTAATGTTCCTGGACTCTAAATCCTGGAAGTGTTCAAGGCTGGGCTGGGTGGGGTTTGGAGCTGTCTGCTCTAGTGTAAGGTGTCCTTGCCTACAGGGTTGGAGCAAGATAATCTTTAAGGTCTCTTCAAACCCAAACTATTCAGTGATTCTTAGTGTTGTACCAGTGTGTGGGTGGAGTGTTCCAGGTTCTGTAGGTTCTGTGGTGGTACAAGTGGAAGGAGCTGGTAAGTGACATAATTTTGGTTTTGTTGAGCAGGATGTTTTATTTTGATAAGAATTTTCAGTTTTTGAAGAAAAGTTTTGTGAATGTGGCCAGTTGCTCAAGCACAGTAAATGGTTTTCAGACTCTCTTTTTAGATAGGTGCAGAAATTATTCCCAAGTGACTCTAAAGCTGAAAATCTAAGTGAGTTGTACTGATACATTCATGATTTATAATGAAGTCAAATTTTAAAAAATCCCTTTTAAAAATTCATTTTGTTAAAGACTACAGTGCTCTTTGTGGGTTATAGCCAGATTTTCTTATGTACAATAAAAGCCAAGTTTTTAAGGCCCAGGGTTTTTTGAACACGATGATTTTAATGGCACTTTTCAGCCATCTGAGAAACTTCAAGGAAAAAATTTACATCTTGATGTCCTCTCTGAGTGTCCTTGCCTTGCTTTATCTGTGGCACTGTTAAAAAGGGCCACACACTTGTTTAATGTCTGTTAGGGTCTCCCCCAGACATGAATATTTATTCGCTTTGCAGTATCTGTTTTGAAAACATCAGCTCAGAACCTAAACTTGTTTATAAAACAACCAAAATAACCTTCCAAAACAGATTGTTTTGAGATGCTTGTGTATCGCTTTTATTCATGGAAAACAAATATTTCCTGCAATGCTCACCATTTCAATTGGCAGATGATACCAGACATGTTTATTTAACTCGTGTCAGTGTTTTTCAGCTTTCTGCAATGTGTGTATCCATAGATACTTCCCCGTGGAGGAGGCAGACCCCTTAACTTTCTGATACTTGTGAAGTAAAATAAAATGTATGAATACGCTTTTCTTCGTTGCTTTAAGCCAATCCTTGAAGTAATTTGCAAGCTCTGCACACAAGAGGATGGAAACAAGCGACTTAAGTCATTAAATTTGCTATTCTTGGGTCAGCAGAGATGCTGGGGAACACTTGCAGTGAGCTGTCAGAAAGCATTTTGGCCAGAATCTGGAGCCTTTAATATTTCTAGAGCCCTTTCAGAGGGCTTAGTCAAAGCCTGCTAGGGAAATTATTTTCCTGCTAGGGAAACAGGGTGCTGCACCACTAAATCAAATTGGCAACTCCTATTGTGCTGGTTTTATAAATTGATGTGGGTAACATGTCATCTGCACGTCAAGTTGGAAATAAGATATAAATATTGTTAATGTGGAAAAATATGTTTAGTGCTGCTCATTCAGTATTGTGTGATGTTTGCTATTGACTCTGAGAGCTTTTGAGGGGTTTCTAAAAGCCATAATGTGGTGCTGGCTGCACAGAAGTTAATGAGAGGTATTTCTGTTCTCATGGCTTCATAGCATGAAGGCCTGGTTCAGCTCTCTCCTGAGCTGAAAAGAGTTGGGCAAGTGAAAGACCAAAAAATTTCATCTGTTGAATTTTAGTACTTAATATTTAAAAATGAGAACTTTTTTGTACAGGTAACATTTCAGCCTTGAAGTTGCTTAGTGAATCCCAAGAGCATCATACCCATGCTGCTGTAGGGATCCAATACTTAAATGTTGCATCTTACAAACAATAACCTGATAATTTATTCTCTTCCCTCTATGAAGGATCTCATAGGTTGGCAAAATCCTCATGATTGCCCTTTTAATATTGCTTTAGTTGCAGGTCTTAAGGTGAAAAACATGGCATGTACATTTGTCTCCCCTTTGGAAGTTTATTTTCCATCATGGTTGAAATAAAATTTGAAGTAACCTTACTGAAACGTTGTGTGAGCTTTGCATCACAGAATTGTTTGGTTTGGAAGAGACCTTGAAGCTCATCCTGTTCCCACCTCCTGCTGTGGGCAGGACATATTCCACTATCCCAGGTTGCTCCAAGCCCTGTCCAACCTGGCCTTGGACACTTGCAGGGATGGAGCAGCCACAGCTTCTCTGGGCACCCTGTGCCAGGGCCTGCCAGGGCCTTTTCCCTCACAGGGAAAACTTCTTCCTAATATCTTGTCTAACCCTCTCAGTGCGAATCTGTTCTCTGTGTCCTGTCCCTCCATCCCTTGTCCCCAGTCTCTTTCCAGCTCTCCTGGAGTCCCTTTAGGCTCTGGCAAGGGCTCTGAGCTCTCCCTGGAGCCTTTTCTCCTCCAGGTGAGCGCCCCCAGCTCTCCCAGCCTGGCTTTACCAAGTCCACATTTCTCTTGTACTGAGCACCCCAGAGTCGGATGCAGCTCTGTGCTTGGGATCTCATGGGAGCAGAGGGGCAGAATCCCCTCCCTGGACCTGCTGCCCCCATGGCTTTGGATGCAGCTCAGGACAGAGTTGGCTTTCTGGCCACCTGCCCTCAGAATTGCTCCTGTGTGTGGGACCCCTCCCTGATTTCACAGTTGAGCTCTGTTTGACAGTCAATCTCATTCCATCCTTTTTGTGGACTCAAGGTGTGACTGAAGATGCAGATCCTTTCATCACATATTCGAAGGGATACCTTCTGACTGTAAAAGAAATCTGGCTTGTGCCCACTCAAGTGCCAAACATCTCAGGCTACCAAGCCTAATGTTTAAATTAACTCTTGGAATTCCAGCTTTTGTACAAGAGCAGTTTAATTCCTCAATCCCAAATTCTGTTGACCAAAGAGTGATTTGGTCTTCATTTAGCATTTTGCTACTTCAAATTTGCTGAGGAAAACAAATCAACTTTTTGATGTGGGGTGATTTTTATTACTTCACAGAGTGACTAATGATGGCTTCTAGCAAATGCTTTGTCTTTTAATCAGTCTGCTAATATGCACTGTAGACTGTGCCTTTCAAATAAAATTAGTTAAAATATTTGTGACTTTTTAAAAATGAATACATATGTTCTTTAAACTGGCCATGAATGTACATTGTAATTCTTACCTTCTGTATAGAAACTGGTCTGAAGCTCAGAGCGTGTGGAGCACATTTCTCATCATATTCCTAATAAATCGGAGGAATTTCAAAATGCCAGCCCATTATTACCAGACTAGGACTTTTTCTATAATAGGGAGCTAGCAACTAATATGTCTCCTGTCAGGTTTAAAAATAGTGCTACATCTCCCATTACCACACCTATTAGTTCCCTCTCCTCTCAGAGATACTCTAAATCAAGGATCCTTCATCTATTTAAACCTAATGTAAGCCTTCAGCATCACCAGTGCTGTCAAATTTATAGTCATAGGTGCAGCACTGGAAATGTTGAGTCCTGTAAACAGTGTTGATCCTTCACGTGCTGTAAACACACTGCAAGGAAGTTGGATAAAGACAACATATCATTTAACAACTTTAGCAGTCTCTGTTAAAATCAGTTTTCATTTTTCCGGGCTTCTGAATTACAAGGCAAATGGGAGCTGATAATTAACTGTTAAATCAGAATAACTAATTTTCTATCAGATCCAATTGCAAACCTGGCATACTCTCATATGAGGTTATACTCTTGTATTAGAGCTGTTTTTTTTCTTTTTTACCTTGTTTTAAAAGAAATTCTGTTAGTGGTGGAAGAGCTCCTCAAAATAATGTAAAACTTTTTGTGAAGATAATTATTTAATATCGTCTGCTCTGCAGCACATTCATGTGAACTTGTGTAAATCTATTTGGACCATTGAAGGGAGGAGACAGAGGAACAAAGCCTGTGGAAGAGTTATTTGGGTTTGCTGGTGGTGGTGTCTGTAGTTGTTTCCTTGACAGAACATGATCCTGGTTCTCCATCATACATTTTCTGTGTCTTTTTCTCTTCGATCTTGCCTTTCTTTAGAGGAAAATATTATCCTAATTAAATATCAGCAACACTTAATTTGCCTTTGTAAATCTGAATTTGTGAAAGTATTTTATAGATTACTGAGTATCCTTCATACCCTGTCCTGAGTAGTATTTAGTCCTGTGTATACAATTTAGGAGGTTAATTAGACAAAAAAAAAAAACAAGTTGCATATTGTAATTACGATTCTGAAAGTACTGAGGGATCAGCACATCAGTCAGGGAAATTTCTCTGAAAATATATCTTTGGAGTGCTGTGCTCCATGGTGGGATGGAGGCTTCCCCACAGAGGTAGCTTTGACTGTTGTGGTTTTGAGTTAACCATAAATGTGATGCACAGATGTCTTACTCCACTGGAAAAAAAAAATAAAATGCAATAATTTATTCAGTATAGATTAAGATCTTCAAAGATGTTGATTGAGGATGGCTAGAAGTATAGATGCAAAGTATTTATGATAGTCTCAGACTGTGTCAGAGAAGAAGGTAAAAAGAAAATTCAAGGGATTAATTTTTTTTTGCTTTTCTGTAGCTGGAAAAAAACAAATTTAATTTACAACAGAAAATTATGAAGGTCATTAGTGCCTTTGCCTGGATAAAATAGTAAAACAGTTTAAATTCAGAGTTTTAAAATGCATACACTACATATGCATTAACATATTTTTCCTAAGGATTTATAGCAATATTGTTAACTTAGCATTCACAGGGTAATGTGCAGATTTTACGGCACGTTACTTTCTAAATGCATAAACTCCAAAAGGAGCCTTAACTGCCTCTTGTGTCAGGGTGTCTCTTGGATTGATAGCCGTGGGACATCTTAAAAGTCTTGACTTCCAATTCCTGCTGCTCCATCTCAGGGTTGAAAACACAGACATAAGAACTGAACCTGGCAGTCCTCACAATTTGATTAAGATCAAACAAATTCTTTAAAAATTATGTTATTTGCAATTCTGATTGCATCATAGAATCACAGAATGGTTTGGGTTGGAAGGGATCTGAAACCTCATCCAGTGCCACCCCTGCTGTGGGCAGGGACACCTTCTACTATCCCAGGCTGTTCCAAGCCCTGTCCAACTGGCCTTGGACACTTGCAGGGATCCAGGGGCAGCCACAGCTTCTCTGGGCAACCTGTGCCAGGGCCTCCCCACCATCACAGGGAAAAATTTCCCCCCAATTTCTAATGTAAACCTACCTTCCTTCAGTTTAAAGCCATTCTCCTCCTTCTGTCACTGCCTGCCCTTGTATGTGTAGATCATAAGTACAGTAAAAATGACATGTGGTATTTTAGTGAAACCAAAGCAGGCCAGGAAATCCATGCGGGTTTCATTCCTTGCTGCCTCCAGGTAATGGTAGATTTTTGCATTCTGTAGGTGTTTCCAGCTCTCAGGTTGTGTGCATGGGGCCAGACTGTGGTTTATGGGTGTCACCAGTAAATAAATGTTACTGCTGCTCAGCCATCCAAATACAGGTGAACGATTTTGGTTTACCACATTCTCAAAAGAAGTGGAGGATTTCTTGCTTTTTCCAGTTGGTTTATATAAAAGATAAATTGTCATTTTCGCTTATGCAGTTTAGTAATGACAAACCTCAGAACTGGTACTTTTGGGTGATCTAAATACAAGTTAAATTTTGGTCAAACCTTAAGATGTGATTGTGTTTAAGGTACAGCTTTGGGGTTTTGGTGAGTCACTGTCATGAGTGGGAGGGCAGTGCAGACTCTTTCAATCTGTGTGTGTGTATTTACAGCACATCCCCACTTCAGGTAGGGATGGGAAGGAGAAGGGACAGAGGAGGAAAGGTAAGGACTCTCAAAAGTCCTTTGGAAAATCACATTTTCTTGCAGTGTGGAGCATGGAAATTTTTTGCCTTTGTCAGCCATCACAGCGAGTTTATGTGAAACCATCAAAGGTTTAAGTATGTTGATGTCCACAGGTTGTACCTGGTGGGTTTTGCAGTGGGTTGAGTTATGAGACTCTGAACCACGTGTGCTCGGATAGGGTGGCGGAATAAATTTCTCATATGTGTGGGACTGTGACGGTTAAAACAATCATTACTGAAACCATATACCTTATTTCCTGTAACTAATAGCAGATCTCTACCTGTGGAATATATTAACAATTATTCCTTTGGGTTTGGATGGTTGCTGAGCTGTTTTGTTGGACAGATATTTAGACGTGGTCTGTAATTTATGTTGTCTGAGTACGTCAATGAACAGAGCTAATTATGGCTTCCTGATGCGAGCTGTGCTGATGTTTGTGAAACCACACTTCTGCATGTAAGAGTGAGTGTGTGTTCTTTAATAAATTGTGGAAAATGATGGGTTTTCTCTGCCTAGGTTGGTTAACAAAAATACCTAAGTTGGCATTCACCTAGAGTTTAAAAAGAAGCCATGGTTTTGTGGCTGGTTAAACAGTTAATTCTTCCATGCCTTTAAAGATAATTTTTATTTATTGCTTTGTACAGTACTCAGACTTCCTTTTAAAAGGAAATTATTGGTTCAAACAGCAGTGGCCCTTTCAGGGACTCCATCACTTGCCATGTTTCAGTGTGGGGTAGAGCTGCAACAAGTGACGAAAGTCCTGGCTGAATGTCACTGTGAGCTGCTGGCTTTGAGACAGCACCTAATTACCCACCTACACTTCTCAGTACTTCAATATACCTCTGTATTAGTCATGTCATTTGGACACTGTAACCACTTTGAAGGATTTTTTTTTTTTTCAGATGTGTAATGTGTATCCTGAGGAATGTGCTGCTCTGTATGGTAAAGACAGAGTAGGAAATTTTCAAAGGAAAGGATCCTGCAGCCGTGTGGATGGGGTTGAGCTGTTTGAGGAACACCCAGGATTGCTGGCTCCAGAGAGGAAATACTGTAATGAGAAAGGGGAAGCAGTTCTGTTTTTCTAATATTTGTTGTTTTCTTTGAAATGGGGAAAAGAATACCTGGAGTGATTTATATTTAATTGAGGATTGCATTCCATCAGATACGGTGAATGTTCTCAGGCCATTTATCAGCTGTGTCTTTTGGAGACCTCTGAGGAGTTTATGGTACATATTTACCTTAACTTGGCTGGGTCAAGGGAAATAAAGCAAAAATAATAGCTGTTATTTTTGTATGTGAACAAAACTGGAAGTCATGTGGGTGAAATATGAGCCAAACGACCGTGTCCTACCTCCTCTGTGTCTTTCTAAGTACAAGAAATTATTAGTTATATGTAATATAATTTCCTTAGCATTATCAGTGTATCTTTTAAAAACAGAAGATTTATTGACTTTTTAGTTGCTTCATCTTAGTCAAGCCCTGAAGTGAATGTGACATATATTGTACTGCTATTATCCTTTAGTAGTATCTTATGTAGGTAGCATCTTATTAAAAAAAAACCAAAAAAAAACAAAACAAAACAAAAAAACCCAACAAAAAAATAAAATAAACCATATACTGCTTCTTAAATAACATGATAACATTTTCTCTGAATTGAATTTGGTGTATATTGCTGGTAATGCACAGAGATCACACGACAACAGAATCCTACAAGTGCTAGTGAGGATTTCAATAAACAGTACCTACATTTTTTGGAGTGAGTGAGTTTTGTAAGAAAACCTTTGAGCTTTTAGGTCATCCCTGAAAAAAATGTGTCATTGCTGATTGTCACCCTCATGGGCTGCTGCCACGGGGTCTATGAGTGTTATTGTGAAGAATTACATATCAAGAGCTATCTTAACACCCACTCCAAGACACATCCAGATTCAACCCAGTTTCCTAATGTAAATAGTCAAAGGGGGTTTATTGTATAGTAATACTTGTGTATTGCAGTTTCCCTAATAGATCTAAAGGTAGGTAAATGCGGAATAATTAACTAAATGTCAGGGTCTTTAAGCAGGAGGAAACACGAGGACTGAGCAATCTCTTACCGTCAGCACATACAGTCATTCTCTGTTCCCGTGAGGGATGTACAGTGAAAACTGGTGCACAATAAAACCAAAGAGCACAGTGTGGGTTCGGCTAAACCTGGTGATAAAACCAGTTTCAGAACTAGTCTGGTGAAGTGTGATCTGATCAGATGCTTCATGAACAAATTGCTTTATTACTGATACTGCTAATGATTTGTAAATTAGTTGCAAGCCTCGCCAAGTGACTGACTCAGTGGCATTTACCAACTTTTCACATACCCCCGTTTTTAGGGGCTGAATTTATAAAACACTTCCCTTTAGTCCCTTGAATTAAATTTTCGGTGGCATTTGATGACAAGCATAGCATGATTAATTACAAATTGTTCTTTAGGTGAATAGTGCAGATTCTAAACCACAGCTTGTGTTTTTATAGCAGTTATTACCCTGCAGGCTCCAAAAGGGCTTTGGAGGAGAGAGTATGATTTTGGTTACATCATTGTAAATTCAGAAAATGTCAGTGATCTCAAAAGTGTGATTTTTTTTGAAATTAGGTCAGTGGAAAAGAGATCAGAAACTGCTTTGCTACCTGAAAAGAAGCAAGCTCCAAAATGGAGTGAAATATCTGCTTCCAAATGGCTTTCCTTTTGGCTTTCCAAAGAACGTATTTGTTAAAACAAGTAATTTATTTGAAATATTATGGAGGAGTGAATAATATAGCAAATTATAACCTGAATCCAGGCTGGATTAGGACAAGGAAGTTATAGCATGGAATGTTTCTTCTCTTGCTGATTGTTCTGTAATGACCCAGAAGCTCTACATCACTGTTTCATCTGGCACTATGGTGGGGCAACAACAAAAAGCTACCTAAAGGTTTCTTATGTTTTGTCTGCCAATTAAATTGATTGTGTTTGGATTTTTGTTGCTGGTTAACTGATCTTCTGATAGCTACAGTGCACTTAAAAGGCTTTTTGTTTGCTTTCTGCCCTCTGATTACAGAATACATAATATTTTTAACCTGATCTTGAATCAAACTAAATTTCTCAACTATGGTTGAGATGATGATTGAGATTTTCAGGATAGTATGTAGTTCTCTGTTGAATTCTCACTTTTGGTCACCAGAGGTTTTGGTAAGATAAGGATTACAGTCTGAAACCACTAGAAATTGCAGGTCAGGGAATGAGTGTAAGGTCTTGCAATGTACAGTGCCAAACACGAGTCCGGATAACTGAGTTTAGCAGGGAGTCCATGATTCTTAGGGAGTTTTGAGAGGGAAACCATCAGAGAGGTGTTTGTGGATGGTAAACACCTTTCAGGGTTTTGCTTTCAGCTTTTGTGTGTGGTGGCTTTGCTCGAAGCATGTGAAAAGCAGCTTTTGAGTACCCCAAGGGTGTGACTCATGAGGGCGATGAGCAATAGTCACTGGGTTTTCATCTGTCCCCTCGCTTTGGGCAGCACGTTCTGCATCCTGTTTGTGAGCAGCTCTGTGGCTTTTTGTCTCAGAGCTTCCTTGAGCCTCCTCTAGTGTTCTCTTCCACCCACTTTGGTGTACTCAGAAGAAATAAGGTGGTTTACATCTCCTGTTGTTGCTGGGGTTGTGATCCCAGCTCCCAGCAATGCAGGACGGTGTCCTGGGGGATGCCCCAACTGCATCTCCTTGAGCTGCTCTCTGCCTTTGTCTCTTACCCAAATCACTGTTACTGGCTGAAGTGTGTTTGAATTGCTCTTTAATTTTCTCTGCCACCAGGAAAAGGAGGGAAACCTATATTAGAGTGAATAAGCTACATCCTAAGTTATGGAATAATTGACCGTATTAGGGAGTTAGTGTGTAAAGTAAAGCTGTTTTTAAATATTGGATTGAAAACAAACCCATAAATTCAACACAATGTCTTCCTAAGTCTTGCTCGTTTTCATTCATTTAAAATTTACAGACAGTATCTTTTAAAGGTTGAAATAATCTAGTCATAATTGCTAAGTAGCCTTTTCTGAAGTAAACTCATTAATATAATATTAAGGATTATATTACAAGGCCTTGCAGTATATTTCTTTTTCTTCCAATATAATTTTCTTAAGTAGTAACAATAATAATAATAAAGATATGTTTCTAAAGTAAAATACTTCTCTATTTTCATTTTCAGGTTTCAGACAGTTATGAAGTACTTGGAAAATGAGTGTCCTTCTCATTGAACCCTTTTATGGTGGCTCCCACAAACAGCTGATGGATCTTCTCCAGGAAGAGCTACAAGAAGATTGTGTCCTCTGCACACTCCCAGCCAAGAAGTGGCATTGGAAGGCACGGACTTCTGCTCTTTATTTCATGCAAACAGTGCCAACAAGTTCTAATTACAGGTAACCAAGGGACTGAATAATTTCTAAACTCAAACCACACAGATGCCTTCAACCAGGTCTCTTCAACTTACCCCTTGTATGTATGCAAGGGTGTACGTGGGAGCAATTAGGGACTTGCAGTGGGCATCACAAGTTTTTCTTCTTGGGCTATAACTGAGGAATTACATGTTTTATTTAGAATTTCCAGGACTGTTTCATCTTGCATCTCCAGTCCGTGAGTCTCTCAGTATCTGGGTACCTGATGTCAGTACATGTATGTGTATCTCTTATTTGAAATTTATCATGTGAGCTCACTCATTCTGAAAAGGTTTAAACTGTGCTTCACAGATTAGGCTGAAAGATGGCACAGATGTGAATACTGCAAGCTTCCTCACATGCCCTCCCATGTATCTATTAGCAAGTCTGATTTATCAGTGTCCTGCTCAGGCTGACCTGGAGGATTAAGGGAGCAGTTTTATCTTAATGATGGTCTGGTTCAGTAACATACCAGCAACTGTGGGTGTCAATTATACATTTATGTAAGTAGCAAATTTCCATTGGCTTGAACCTGGGCTGATAAAAAGAGGCGATATAGGTCAACAAGATAGCTATCAGTGAGAATCAACCCCTCCAGAGCCAAACTGTCTCTAAACCCAGCAGTTTTGCTTGGTCTACCTGATCAGATGAGATGTGGCGAGGTGATTGTCTGGAGCAGTCAGATAGAGCTTTGCTCACAGCATGCAGAACATTGTGTGGGGACTGTGCACCTTCATGGGGAGAGACTGTTCATACACAGGGTTCTTTTAGCACAAGCAGCTGGAGAACGAACTTCAGGAGGACTCTGAGCACACCTGAATGACGTGCCAACGAGTCACGGTTCAGAATTGGGTCTGGTATTTTTTACTGTGAGTGAGTAGGTGCTTCCTGAGGAAGGAATATCATTTTTCAAGAGTAGATTTGTGCTGTAGAAGGCTGGATTTGCTCAGTGTTACCTAGCACAATGTCTAAGCCATCTTGGAACACATATTGTGTAAATGTACACCTTTCCTGTGCCGCCTTTTGGCTCCCATTTAAAATAATCTCCCACCTCAAGCCAAACGTTATAATTAATTTTCCCCGTTTCGTCTTGTGCGAGGCATTTAGTGTTGGTTTCCTCTTGCTTTCTTTTTGCAACAGTTTTGTTTTGGAGGAGTGTACATGACAAACTGTTATGTAAATTTGTCTTGTATCACAACCACATCCTCCAACGCATCACAATGTTATCTGTGTTCCTTCAAGGTCAGCAGCCCAAGCTGTCCAGCACTAACTGCATTAAACTAATCAGACATCACTCATAGACATACACTTCATTAGTTTAACTTACAGTTACATTGACCTAAGATAACTTAACTCCAATTTGTCAAGTAACCCACATCTTGGGGAAAGGGGGAGGGAGCGCTGACAAAAAAAAACCAAAAAAAGCAAAATCCCACAAAAAACCCAACAACCCAACAAAAAAAACCTCAACCCAGCAGCCTGAAAACTCACTTGAAGTTAATAAACTTGCAATCTGTCATAGACTTATGTGCAAATACAACCTTTACTGACAGCAAATAAATCTGATCTAACCAATGGAGCATCTTAAGGAGAGGGAAGTGTTTTCTTTGCTGGTGCTGTTCGGGTTGGAGCAGAGGGAATCAAACAGTCAAAGTTGACAAAGATGCGATGGTTAAAATAGAATTTGTACCTTGTCCTCGCAGGCAGCATAAAATTTTAGGATCAAGGGCTGATATGGCTGGTGAGAGGAAAACTGATTAGAGGTACCTTCTACTTTACTTGCACTTATTTTTAATGTTTGTTTTGTAATTGAATGTTTCGATTATTTTATTAAATTGTAAGTATAAGTGCATCAGATTCAACCTAGTAAGGATGAGTACTCTCCTATTAGAAAACACATTGATTAAAATTAATTTTAATTCTGTTATTTCTAAGCTTTCTAATAACCACTGAAGATCAGCTTCCCAGGTAGCAGTTTGTAAAGACAAAATTTAATTGCTAACTGGCAAAACTGCGTGTTTGGAATTACACATTTAAATATTTCAACGTTCTTGTGAGGTCGTGGAAAATAGCAAATTTGCATTACTTATAATATTGATATTATTTACAGAAAAAAAACCCTTTCTTTTATAAGTGCTTTCCATAAATGTGACATTTCGCAAATACCTTTGTTTTTATTTGTATGTTTAGTAGTGCAGAAAGGTCACGGATATTTCAAGTGCAAACACTCGTGATAACGAAGCTGCCTTTACTAAATCTTTATGTTCAAACAGTCCTTTATTTCAAGATCCAGTGTGTGTGAGAAGTAATACTGATGCTGTTCAGTATGATGTTAGATGTATTTTAGAGAAGTAGTATAGATATGTTTTACAGGACTTAGACTTCTATCCATATAGGCTGATTTCTGGGAGCAGGAAGGTTTGTTAGTTTCAATGTGACACTCAGCGAGTTAAGGAACAGATTTAAAAAGTGCTTTTGAAACAAAGAATGCAGTGCAGAGACGTAGATGTTAAATTCAGACACTCTGCAGTGAGCAGAGAGTTTCTGTGATGAACTTGCTAATTGTTTTATCAGAGAACAGACGTGTCCTCCCTTGAGCACAAACTAAAGCTGAGTTGATAGCGAACAGGGCATTTAATGTTACTTTTGTGAACTGTACGGCCGCTCTCTGGGTGTGCAGGAACACGATGTTCCCAAGAACGTGGAGATCTCCCCGGGATTGTCACGGGGAGAAGGTGTCCTCACCCTCCATGGGGAGCACACAGAGCTGTTACAGAAGTTATTGGACACTCCGTGTTTGATCTGCAGCACTGCCTGGATTTATATTAATTCCCTGATGCAAAATCTGTGCTGCATTTCTCCAGAAAAGTTTTGCTTTTTTGTTTTCTTGGCTTTGTTGAGCAATGTGTTAAACCAGCTCATGTTTTCCTTCATCTCCTGAGAGGAGCATGGGAACTCTGAGGAATGGGAAGCCCAAGCATGCAGAATCCCTTCAACTTAGAAGTCCAGAAGGAGGATTTAAAGGTGGATCACTTGCCTAGAGATCTTGGAATGATCACATAGATTGATGTGCAGCAGCCACAGACTGAATTTTAATTCCTCAGAGTCAACAGATGATTTTTCCTTAATTGGAAAGGAGGTGTTTGGATGTTGCATTGGTGCGAGGAGTTTCATTCTTGTAGTGGCAGTTTCCAAATCACAGCATTTGAAGTGCACTGGAAAAGGGAGGAATTACTGTCTGCTTTCTCTAGACAAGGTTTTCAACCATCTGAGAGTTTTGTTAGCAGTTGGTGGGATATTATCTTCATTCCATGGATCTGGAAGGTCCAGCAGAGCCTCCTCAGGCTGCTGGCACTCTGCAGAGCTGCTGTGCTCACTGCTTTGTCTCCCAGCTTCTTCAGACAGCTTCAGCTTCTTGATAAATGTGGGTGTCTGATCTTTAGCCTAAAGTTGTTTTCCATAGCACACAGCGACTATTCTGTACTTCTAGAAAGCATGTAAAAAAAGAATTATTTTAGCCTTTTTAAAATGCTTAATTCAGGGAAAGTTCTTAAATTTGAAAATGCTGTTGCACAATTTAATGACAAACAAAAATGGTTTTCTTTTTCCTGTAATTACTTTCTTTATTGCAGTGAGCAATCTATTAAATTACAGATAGCAAAATACCGGTATGACACATTAGATGAAAGGAGTTTATATTTTAGAAGCTATCCTCTACAGAAAGTAATTCAATCTCCAAAAAGTTAGTAGCATAAGACTGTAAAAAGGAATGACTAAATTCAGTGTAGCTCCCAGTGTGTTTTAATAGGACTGCTATATTATTTTAAATATATATATATATAAATATTATGTATAACATTCAGTATTGCCCCCCAGGTAGCTGTTCATATGAATAAAGATTTTATTTGTAACAGATTCTAGCCCTGAAATACCCCTAGGGTAAATGTTAGCATATATATACCCCTTGATATCTGACAACTATATTTTAAAGACAAATTCTGTGCTTTTTACATTTTACAAAAGAGAAAACAAATTATTGTTTTCAATTAATAGAGCTCTGAAAAAAAAACCCAACCTGGAGGTGGTGTTCAGCAAAGGAGAGTATATTTCAACAGTATATAATGTAGATGTGGTTGTTTCTTGATTTTATTTTTTTTTTAATATTCTATTAAAATCTGCTAGATTTAAGACTGTTTTAGAGCTGATGCTTTTGTTCTATTCTATAAGCAGAAAATGTATTATTATAGAATGAATTCTTTATTAACGAGTGGGCTGTGTTCCCTAAATATCTTAAAAAAGCAACCCTTTCAATTCTTTTTCCAGTGAGTAGTTCATTCCTACTGAAAACATAACACTGTGTGAATGTGTGACCATTTGCAAGCTTGAGGATTTAACTGTTTTCTAGATATTTTGTTTTCAGAAACATTCCTGCATGCCCTGGAGAAGGTGTTTGAGGATGTAACTCAAAGAAGGGCAGGGCAAATTTCATTAAATCTGAATACACAGATACCCATTTGTGCTGGACACATTCCTGCCTGTTTACATCTTTCTGTAAAATACTGGAAATGTTTATATAGTCTTTGTAGGAACTGCAGTAATTTGTCCTGCATTAAAGGGTGTCCTAGAATTTGACCCTCATAATGTTCAGGTAAGGAATAGATAAATTGTATGTTTGAACAGTACATTAGTTAAAAGAAGGTAACCAATTACCTACAAATTAAAAGAAAAAGTTTATCTGATACTGTTTGGGATTTTTTGGGCATATTTTACAGTGTTTCCTTCTATATATAGGTGAATAAACATAAGCCTCATTCATAGCATTAACTGCTAAGAGTGTGTATTTTGATGTTACTGCTCGAATTCACTGCATTTGAAGATGGGACATGTCTCATCTCTTTGGAATTACTGAATAATTTTCTGCCCAGAGATTGTCTTGGTTTCACCCCATGTGTTTGTTACTCTTTAACTGCAGTTTTGTGTGGGGCACAGTGGAATGTGCTCCTGGACAGGAAGGGAATGTTATCCTAGAGATCCCTTGTGGTTTGATGAGCTGATGTAAAGGCAGGAATCTATAAGGTGACTAAATGTAGTATCCAGTATCCCATAAGGACAGGGTTCAGGTCTCCTAGAAACACATAATCACAGACTGGGTTGGGTTGGAGGTGACCATGTCATTCCATCCCCTTTACCATGGGCAGGGGCATCTTCCACCAGATAAGATTTCTCCAAGCCCTATCCAAGCTGGCCTTGAACACTTTTTTATTAAAAATACCACATGGATGTAACTCACTGATGGGTACAAATCTCCACATTCTCACCTTGTTCTGGAGGTGCCCAAAGGAAGGTGTGGGAGCCCCTGCTTCACCCTGCTCTCCGCTTTTCCGCTCCCTCGCTGAACAAAGGGTCATTACATCTTTAATTCCATTAGTGCTAAACTTGCTTGTGGTTCTTTTCCCCCGAACAAACCGTTTTGAGTTCACCCAGGTTAGTCCACACGGGCTGGTGCAAACGCACACACGTTTGTCCTGCCCACGCTCCGAGGGAGCTGGCTGGGAGTTCGCTCCGCTCCGGGGGCCAGATGGCCGTCCTAGCACCACGTTGAGCCTAAACCAATAAACCCTACTGAGATACGAGACACAGGCACCGTGTACTGAGCTAAAACAACTTGGTGACTTCTGACCAGAGCTGGCTGGTGTCCAGCCAGCTTTGAGTGTAAGCACAGAGAATATACGTCCATATGGAATGGCACGAGGCTCCGCCACTCAGCACAGATGATGCCCTCCACTGCTGTAGCCCTGGATAATAGAGGGTGTCCCAGCCTGGATAAGGGGTGTGAAATTCTCTCTGCTGAGGGAGAACTTGGAGGCCATCTGATGCTGGAAAAACGTAACATGGGAATGCGTGTGTAAAACTGGGTTTTGTTTGATTTAGGTTAATATCGCTACAAACCTGTTCTGGAAACTTCTCTTGAAAAATGTTTTCAGTCAGAGAGAACTTGTGAAGGGGAGCATGTTATCAAATGGATTTGAGAATGATTTTTAATGGAACACTAATATAAATAAAGGTGTGAAAGTTAACAGAAAAAAGCTTTAAATCATAATTGAGTTGTTCTTTTTTTTAATGGCAAAGATAGTGTAAATAAAAGCAAATGATTAAATAATTGGTAAAAAAAAATTAATCTGGTAAAAAGACTTAACCCAGTAAAAAATCAAGTAAAAAATTAGGGCAGGTCTAGAGGCAAAATAATTTCCTATTGAGGATAACAGCACTGCTGTTGTTTCTCTGCTCACAACCAGACTGCGAAAATTTCCTTTTCAATGTGATGGAGAGAGGCTGCCTGAAAAGTTTTTGTGAAGCTGATGAAGGAGGTGGGATGTCCCTTTGAGGGGGATGAATTCTCTTGCTCTGAAGGGCCGGAAACAATGCTCTGGTGCTCAAAAGTCCTTGTACAGCACCATGATTTAAGAACAAATGTTTTTTTATTCTTAGCTCTGGCTACTGAAAAACTTGGAGGGGGCGATCCAATAAGAACAGCAAAAAAATCTTCTAAGAAACAGGACAAAAAAACCTCCCAAGTAAACTACCTGAAATTTATTCAGGCAGACAGCAATGTGATCTTAAACATTCACTTTGCATTAATCAACTTTGCCTCAGATAAAATGCTGGCAGATGGTAGCTATTCATTTTAAAAGTGACAGGTTTTCTTTACGTTTTTGTGTGGAAACCCCCACATGCACTCTTCCCTCCAAAAACTTCACTTGGTTAATTTGTCCAACATGCCTTTTTTTTTTTTTTTTTTTTTTTTTTTTTTTTTTTTCCCCTTAAATACACTCCCATTACTAGGCAATTTCACAATTTGGATAGTTAAAAGAGGGTTTAGATGAGTTTAAATGCAGGCTCCTTCCTTTGAAGTCAGGGGAAGTGTATATATGGGAGCTGAGTTTTGGCAGAAGTAAGCTGGGAATGATGAAGACGATGCGGGGAGAGGTGCGGGGCCGGGGAGGACGCGGGCTGGGACTGCTGGGTGATCTGTACAAAGTGCTAATGTGAAATGGCAGTTGTCTGTTTGATGTGTAAAAGATTTGCTGAAATTCCAGCAAAATATTCTGATGAGAGAAGGAAAGAACAGTCTGGGTTTTCAAACCCTAGCATGTGTTTTCCTTTATGTTCTCAAATGCCGGGTGAAATTCTTATTTTTCTTTCTAAAATGAATTTTATGTATCACCTGGAGAATTGATATTTACATCGCTGGCAGTAAAATGTAATGAAATTGTGCATTATGATTCAGTATTTCTGCACTTAGGATTTTAATGAGGATTTTATCTGTCCTTTTAAATGGTTGCTGTGTATATATTTTATTTCTAGATTAGTTATGGATTACATTTCTATTTTCAAATAACAAACATATACACTACTATATTATAAAGAATATGATACTTTCCACAATTCATTGTCATTCCAGCCCATAACACTAATTTGATCTTCCAAAGGGAAAGTAAAAAAGGCTTTCGTTTGCATCTAGTAAAGAGAAAAATACTGGGGTTTATTCCCGTTTTTTTTTTTTTTTTTTTTTTTTTTTTTTTTGTGGTGCTGCTTTTTTTTCGTAATCTCAAGTTCTTTGGGTTTTTTTTACTAAGAAGTAAGTATTACAAATTTTGTCAGATACTTGCTTTGCACATGATTTAGATTTATAGCTTTGTGTTCTGGTGTCATGAATAACTAATTTTCTTAATGAGTATCAACAGCTAGACTGGGTTTTGTGAATTGATGCATAATGAAAAGGAATTTTACGTTGTACAAACTGTTTTTAGCAAAGCAATTTTGGGAGGAGGCTTATGTTAGCACCAATATAAATATTAATACTTTTTTTTTTTTTTTTTTTAAGTAAACTTTAACTTGACCTAAACACACTGAAGTTTGAAAGTCTTGGTTCAGGTAGTTGTGGCATCTCAGTTTCCAGTCTTCAACAGACTGAATCCAGAGGCTTTCCTGACCTGTTTCAGCCCGTGTGCCTCTACCTGAGAGCAGCTTGCATGGGGCTTGGAGCAACCAAGGTTCCCATGGCAGGGGATTTGGAGCTGGATGATCTTTAAGGTCCCTTCCAACCCAAAGCATTCTAGGATTCTTGTGCTACATCTGCTTTTTATGCCCTAAAACTGAGGGCTGTTAGCACCTGCTGTGGGTGTCCAGGAGTTTCAGTGTAGATTTTGAAGGTGCTGACCAGGTCTGTGGTCACTCTACAAAATATGCCCAAAGGTGTTTTCTGATTTTATTTTCTTGATTGCTCTGGGATTACAAGACTGGATGTCCCTAAGACAAGGCTGGGGTCCATTGGTTGCTCTCCAAGGGCATCACCTCCTGGTGTAGTGCCATCCGAGGGACTCGGGCCATAATCTTGGAGCCCACTCTGGTGTGAGCTGAGGCACGGTGGGTGAGGGTGGTTGTGGGTGGATGGTTGCTTCAGAAATGCCATTCTGTATCAAACAAAAATGTTAGTGTAAACATAAACCACTTAATTTTGTGGATTATTATCTCATTTCTTCCCTAAACACACAACGCATACCTAGGCAGGAGTTTGGTTACAATCTTTGTGCCAAATTGTGCCACAATGGAAAACATTTAATTTAGGAGCAACTTCTAACTCCCCATATCAGAGTTTGATCAATTTATTTTGCCCTCTTCTCTTTAATACATCTCAGCTTAAGTATTGGTAGGCTTTGAGTCATTATGATGATGAATTTAACTTCCCTACAAAAAACAATTAGGAATACATACATTGCATCTATTAATTGGAAAATCACTGATGAATACAAAGCAACTGAAAGGCTTTTTTTTTTGTTCTGTAATGAAGATTTCCACAATTTCCTTATTCCCTTGGACAGTATTTTTCCTTTCTTGCCTTTGTCCTTTGTCCCTGTCTTTTCCTCCCTTCCTCCTGCACATTTACTCTGATGGTCGAGTGGACACAGTCATTTTAAAGAATGCTTTCCATTTCAGAGCACTGACTGTTTTTATTGTTTATGTTTATAACCTTTCCTTCTTGTTCATCATTTTTTGTTTCAGCTCTCTTAATTTCCATTTTACTTGTTGCACGCTTGAACTTCTATTTCTGTCTAGTTGCAAGTTGAAGAAAGAATGGAGGAAACAGCAGTGGACACAGATCAAAAGCAAATATGTGCTTTTCTTGTTGCAGTATAAGAAGAAGAATTCAATACTTTTAACAGTATGTCAAAGAATTATATGGAGAAAAATGTATTTAGAGTGGAGCTAATGTTTCTCTCACACCACCTTACCTGATGTAATTATATCAGTCCTTTAAATAGTGATTTACCGGTTTTAAAAATAAAAGGTGTAAATGATTATGGGTAGAACAATAGAAAATTAATTTCAAATTCTATTTTTCTTGCAGTTAAGTGATATTCCTACTGATTTCTGTTAACATGTTTTCTTTAAGTGCTAATATTTTTTAATATTGCATACTCTATGGAAAATTGTATGTATCTAGTTAGAATATGGAAAAATCTTCATGTATTAAGGTATTATGTAATAACATGAAAAAATTCTGAACATTACTCTATGTATATTATAGATGGAAAAACTAAAAAAATTGAAGGGGAGTAATTTGAGAACATCTGCAGTTTTTTATTTATGTAAGAGAATATCCCATTTTTAATTAAAGATGGAATTTAAGAATGATAAATGGGACCATTATCTAGTAACAGTTAGTTTGCAGGCATTTTTTTCCAAATGTTCTGCAGATTGCTGCAGGTTTGACAGTGCCTTTGGCTTTTGTGTGCAAAATACATTTCCTGCTCGTGACAGAAGAGTTGTAACTCACTAAACATGGAGCAGTTAGCATGCATGGCGACATCTCTATGCTTAAACCCTGAGGAGCTGAATTATTTTAAACTATTTTTAATGCAGAAATTTCCTGGTAGTCAATTTTATTAAAAACCTTACAGTTAAAAATTTTATCTGTCAAATGCATTTTGAGAAATATTGCTAAAGACACTACAACTATGGAAGAAAAGATGAATTTTGGGGGTGGTTTTGGCAGGTTTTTGAAGTTGTGTTTTTTTTTTTTTTTTTTCCTTTGGTAGTAGAGTGACCATTTTCTTGTGATTCTTTTCTTTTTTTACTTTACCACTTGAATTCCTTCTTTGTTGCCAGCATCATAGACTAAAGCCAGTTCCAATTTATTGTTGCATCCTCAGGTCTTAGCTGTGGGGTGTCAAAGTGCGAGGAACAAAGTTGGGTAGGTGCTCTGGGAGGAACTTGAGTTACCATCAGATGTTGGGCACCTTTTGGTATTTGTGACTCTCAGTTATCCCAGGAGCAAATATTTGGTGTCCTCATGTTTCTCCGTGGCTTTCACGAATCTTCAAGGTCCTGGCTGGGAGAAGTTCACTTGTGTGGGGTCGACTGGCCATTGTGGTTACTGATGACTCAAGAGATGTTGTCCAGTCAAAAGGCTTTTTTGGAAGAGGAGTTGATTACACAGCCCTCATCTTTACCTCCTCCAGACTCTGCTGTGTTACCATCTACTCAAGGTGGAATCTGGTTTGCAGCAGAACTTGCTCTTCTGAGGTTTAGTACCAGCAGAGGATCCTGTGGGCCCAGCCTGGTCTGGAATTGGTTTTCAGTGGTTTCTGTGGCTCTTGAAGCATTCAGGTCTAAAGTGTTGTAAACGCAGACCTCAGGTCTTTTCCCCAAAAGCTCCATAGGCAGGAGTGGTAGAGAGGAGTGTCAGAAAAGAGTAATTTGCCACAAAAGAATCTGGAAAACTAGATTTTTAATGTAATTATTGAAAATTGCATCATGAGTTAGAAATAGTAAAACTTACATTTTCTTGCATTTTTTTTCTAACATGGAGCAGAGAACCTTCCGGAGCGTGGTTTTGCATTGAATTAATACTCATTCTGGTGTAAACACATTGGAAAATATTTTTATATAATTTTGCATTTTAGTACAGAAGAAAAATATCAGATTTTAATCATAGAATCATTAAGGTTGGCAAAAACCTCTAAGAGCATCAAGTCCAACTGTTAACCACGCTATGCTATGATGAGTGGAATATAAATTCAGCATTAAAGTAAGCATCTGTACTTGAAAAATCCTAATTTCCAATGCTAACAGCTGCATGGAAGGTCATTGACATTGTGGAGTGCGTGGGGTCTCTGGGGCTCAGCGTGTTTGAAGTCAATATTTATGGTGCCTCTGTACCTCCTGTCATTAGCAGGAGGTTTTCAAGGGACTGTTCTTAGATTATATTTTGCACATGGCTCTTGTTTTCCTGGATACTGATTGGAAAAAAGTGAAGGGTATAATAGTTTTCCTGTCAGCTGATGGGTGATGAGACCAACATGCTGGGGCCATGGGTGGAATCGGGGTGAATGAATTGGTGGCAGGGAGGGAGTTTGAGATGCTTGTGTGCTTCCTGCGTTTTTAAGGAGTATAAAGGATATTTCAGCTGTTGAGATGAAGCTCAGCAGCTGCTCTGCAAACTCCTAATGGAGTAGGGGACTGGATTTTCTTTATCTCCAGTGTTTTCCTCTGGTCACAGATACTGCTGGGGCTCCCCATTTCTCTTAACCCATAGCTTTTAAATGGCATGGCTGATATAGAGGAATAATGAAAATGTTTTTTGTTGGATAAAATGGGATTTGGAGACAATACTGCTGCCTATTAATTGCTAGGTACAGACTAAGGCTCTGAATGATGAAGAGGAAGATACAAAAGCTGTGTGCACCGAGCAAATGCTTTGCTGTGCAGCCAAAGAGCTTTGCAACCACACTCTGGGTTGTTACAGCATCACTATGGTATTTGCCTTCCCATTATCTCTTCAGTTCACTTTTCTGTGGTGTCTGGTCCACGCCTATTTTATTTTGTTTTTAATTTTATTTTTTTAAATAATGTTTTTTTTTTTATTTTGCCTTCCAGCATGTGGTCGAAAACTGTAACTTCATTGACACTTGCATATAATAGCTTTGATTTTTGTCTTTGAAATCCAGAGGGGTGTTTAGTGTGAGCAGTAGTGTATCCAAGGTAGAATATTTCATGTTTCTGCAGATTGCTAGTATTACATGCCAGAGCAGCCTTCTGACCATGAAGCCTGGCCACGTTTGTTCTATTAGCTGCACTTCAGAAGTATTTGTTTAGTTTTTTCCTCAGATGGATAACCAGTATGGAACATTCTGTCCACAGAAGTCTTATTAAAGAGGTTAGAGCATCCTGCTAATTAGAAAAAAACTAATTAGGCAGATTGTTGAGCCTGTAACCAGAATTTTATATTTTAATGGATTTTGAAATGTGGTGTGCTCCCTTTTCCTATTGTAAAACACACTTTTTTCCTTTTAAATGTCTGGAAACAGTCTTTTTTGAGGAGGTTATGCATTCAGAATAAGAAATTTAATTTTTGAATTTATTAAATAAACTGTAGAAGAATATATACTGTAAAAGTGGTGAAACCATTAATTCATATCAGCCTCTTATTGTGGCAGAAGAAAATGGTTTGGTTACCTTCCTGTTGGTAGTTTTCAAGTTTAACTGCCCCAACAAGGAGTTGAATTGAGTTCATGTGAAGAAACAATATAATTTGTGGCTGTGTTAAAATTAGACTTAGATGGTACCGAACTCAAAAATTACTCTTTGCTACTTCAAGCTAAAATTCATTGACCACTGTTTCACTGAGCCTTGGGAAGTTTGTCATGTTTAAAGCTGGATCCAGTCCATTTTTGAGTGCTCTTGTAGTGCTGTTAGAGACTTTTGGTCTGGAAGCTAAAAAATGAGCTCGTTCTGTGCCGTGGGGTGACCTGGAAGCAAAACCATCAGGGTTGGTTGGGTTTGCATGGTTCACATCTTAATTCCAGGTTTGCAAGGTGCCATGTGGAAAGCAAGGCATGTTTGTGGCTGGGAACAAAACGCTGGATTGGAGAAACATTTAAAATATGTATATTTAAGATGGATTTCTCCCTAACATCTACTTTTGAACTCTCTTTCAACTGTGCCCTGCTACAAACTTTAATTAGTCGTAACCTTTTTTCAGGCTTGTCATTCTGCATTTTGCAAAATGCTCTGGCTTGTGGAGCAGCCGTGTGGCCGGGAGCCGTGGGCAGTGACCTGCAGTCTGTGTCAGGACCATCCTCTGAGATGTAACTCAAGGTACAGATGTTGCAGTTGGTGAGACAAGGTTGGCTGCCATCTGGAAGGTGGCCATCTGCTCCCTCCTGCAGCAGCAGAGCACCACGCTTTTGGGGGCCCCTGCCCCTTCCTGTCACAACCTGAGTCAAGACAATTCAGAATTGCCTCTTTGAAGCCTGATTTGGGAATATTGGCCGGCCAAGTGCTTGGCACTTAGAGAAGTAAGGGGTTAGGAAGGGAGAAACAAATACTTCTAGACAAGATTTAGAAATGAGCTCTATGAAAGGACTTTAGTAAAGCAGTGGAGACTTAAGATATGTAGTTGAGGTGTGGAAATGTAGGAGAAACCACAGAGCAAAGGGAGATGCAGTTTGCTATGCTGATAAAAAACAGGTAGAAATGTCCCATTGGAGCATAGAGCTCGCTATTATTTTGCTAATGCTTCAGGATGCTTTATGGATTCTCTACCACATGAGAACAGAACTGTGGATACAGGGACTTCAGGATGAAGCAATTAGGTCCTTTTAAGGAAAACCTTCCTACTTCCAGACCAAGAAGGCAAAAATATTGCAAGACTTGTATTTGTGGTGTCAGTCCTGCATGGCCAGACGTCCTATATTTGCTGGAGTGTCAGCTCTGGCTTTGGCCAGTCAGATTTGTGTTCAGCATCTGTGCTGACCTGTAGGTTCACACCCTTCCACGCTCCTGCAGTTCAGTCTTCAGCCTGAAGCCTTGGACTGTTATCAACCAGACAGGTCTAGGTAGTTAGCATGATGTCATGTCTCTTCATTGGTTTATGGAACAGGGCTGAAATTTATGGCCATAAATATTTTAAATTGTTTTTGTTTGGCTTCTTGGGGAGAAGCATTTCCATGGGTGAGAGGTTGTTTTGTGAGAGGCTCCACTGTATGACAGATCATATGGATGGTTTCAGTACATGGGGAGCTTGTACCCCTTCAGTGTCATAGGTTGGAATTGTTAAAGGCACTTAACAGCTTTACAGGTTCTTGTTTAATTACTGGTCATTATTCTGAAGTGGATGACTCATTTAGCCTGCAGTGATGGGAGGTGTTCTGGCCCTCTATATAATTCTACACATACATATTTTTGCTCCTAAGCACCACAAAAATGTCTGTTTTCCTCTTGTATGTCTCATTTCCTGGAGTAATACAAAGAAAATGGATCTGAGAGGGGCTATGGAATGAGAAAGAGGATGTTCGGAACAAATTTGCATCAATCTGGGTGGCTCTTGGTGTGTACCTAAACTCTGCCATTCAGTTCTCACCTGAAAAAGGGTATGTAAAACTGTAATGAATTAGTCATCTATTAGTCCATTCTTCTATATTGGTATTTCAGATTAGAAAACAGGCAGGACAATGTGAAATATGTGCTTAACAATGGTCTGATGTGGTAAAGTGTTAAAATTAACATTTAAACCAGTTCTGGATTAGCTGTCATCAGCTTTTCTTCCCTCAGTTAAGGCTGTGTGTCCTTCACTGTGACCTTCTGTGTGTCCTGGTGAAGGCCCATTGCAGAAGCAGGGACTTTGAATTTACCAGTCTGTACTACTTGGTCTTGTTGCGTGGAGATCTAAATAAATTTGCATTGATCTCAATAAATGGGGATGTTTTGAACCTTGACTTTCTATTGCTTCACAGTTGGGTGTTTTTTTTCTCTGCTTTGTCAAGGAGGATGACTGTAGTAAGACCATGAGCTGATTACTCCCTGTATTAGATAATAATTTCTTAATGTGGGAGGGATATTAAGAAGAATAGATGTGAGTGCTCTTGGAAGACTCTTTATGGAATAAGGTTTAAGCACTGCTGTTAATAGGATGCACATTCCCTTTCATGCTGAGTCAGGCAGAGCTTGGCTGTATATTCAGGACAAAAATCAAGGAGGACGTAGACACACTTGCAAAACACGTGGTGACTCTGCTGTATTTAAAAATTGTCACTATTGCTGTGATTGTCACCTCTGGATTTTAGGTGGGCAGTAGCTGGAGTTTAATTAAAGACTCGCCCTACTTCCATCTAGACCTGTCTCTGAAGTACCTCATTGTTCCCCCACATCATGTGTTTGTCTTATGATGTGCCAGTGGCAAATAATTATGAGTTTGACCTAAAATATAAAAACCCTGCCTGTTTTAAGTGTCCATGTCAGTGGTAGAGGCTGCTGGGTGCAGGGAACAGAGGAAGGATGAGTGGAGGTACAGGAGGGACGTCGGGTGTCCTGATGGAGAGACACTGCATCAGTTACCAACTAATCCTGGCTTTTCTTGGGAGAAGCCTGAATCATCGTTAGAGATGAAATGTCTGTTTTGAATGAAGAGCTGATTTGATGGATGGAGGGGCTTCTTCCCATCAGTGTCATTTTAAAAAGAACCCAAAGGGTTTTGGGAGTGGCTATTCAAGTTTATTGAAGTCTCTTCAGTATGGAAAAATAGGGACTTAGGAATTAGAATAGAATAAGATCTTGTGAAAGTATTTTTAGGGATTAATTTTTGTTTGGTTGGGGTATTTTGGTTGTAAAAGCTTTTTCTGGATTATGTAACTGAAGTCAGGAGAAGATACTACAACTCTAGTTTTATTTTATGGGGTGCTTTGAAGGATAATCTGGAGGATGTTTGCGAGGGGAGTGGTAATAGTAGGAGCATAGAAATACTGAGTTTCTTTTTAAAATTTTTTCTTAGGATTCTGAATCTTCTTTTAATTGTATAAGCTTTTAAAAATATTCAGGTTGATTTGTAATGGTATATTCTCAATGGTTTGTTTTTCTGATATTGTTTGGTGAACTCTAGAATGGCTCTACTCTCATTCCCAGCAACTCTTCATTGAAACTTTTTCCCCAATTAAGTATTTTAAGATGCTTTCATTATGAAAGTCCTTGAAGTTAAGATGACGTCTAATTTCTTTTTCTTTTAATTTTCCCCTGTGTTGGCATATGAATGTGGTTTTGCCCTAGTGGCACTTCCCCATTTCAGATTATTTTCTACCTCTGCATATTATGTGATTTCTTGTTCAAGTGAATGACAAGATGATGTATGACATACTTGAGATGGTATTGAGCAGAGTATAGTTGGAAAATTGCAGTGATAATTTTCCTTTTGCATCTCAAACATACATGCCATTGAGGGGAAAAAAAAGTGTAGTAGCAACTCAACAAAAAGCATAAGGGGAAACCTAGAAAAATTACAGAGAAATTTCCATAACAGATACACAAGTAATGCTGCTTTAATAATGATTTCCTGTCATGAACTATTTTTATCATTTGCCAGCTCTCTGACGTGGCATTCTATTTAACATTTTTGAAAGCCATGTTTTAATCAGATTAAGCTCAAGGAAACCGATAGGTATCTGTTTGGCTCATGACTTGTGCTTCTGTTTCTGATTTAGTCACAAGACTATTGTTGCTGGAATCTTTTAAACCCTATTTTGCTTCCACTTGCAGCCGGTGTGTGAGCCCGGAGGTTGAGTGCCAGGGATTTTCATGATATAAACACACAGGGCTCGTTATGGAATTATTTTGTAAATTAAAGAAGACTGGTACAAACTGTGTCTTTTTCCTCATGTGATTAAATGGCTAAAAATAACCATCTATTTTTAGTTTCAGGTGTGGTAATGTTTCTTAGGAACAAACTCAAAGCATTTGCTGGGAGAGGCTGACCATGAGCAGTTCTGCATTCTGATCCACTTAAGGAAAGAAAAAAATCCTTAATAAATGTGAATATTCTGACATCATTTTATTAGCGTGCCACATAATGATGCTTTCCATGCAAGAGATATTGAGAGAATAAAATATAAACACCTATATTTTAAACTTAGATATTTTCATGTTTTTCAGTCATTTTATTAAATGAAAGACAGCAAGAAAAGTTTCTAAGCAAATCTCTTATGGTCTCCAATAGTGAGCACATCCTGAAAATTTAGGAAATTAGAAAAAAAGAAAAGGTGCTGCATAACATTTGGAATCATAGTTGTGCTTGGGTATTAGTGAATTTAGCACCTCATTTGGTGGTCTCAGCATCTTGGAGCATGGGGGTGGACCAGCAGCCTGGACTTTAAAAAACTCTGTCTATCCATGTTTTCCTAATTTCCAGAGGAAAAAAAAAAAAAAAAACCATGTATTACATTTCTAATGACCTCTTTTGTCTGTTGCAAATGCAGAGAGATTGTATTCAACAGCTTGGTTTGTGTGATGTCTTCCTGCAGTGTATTATTTATTTGGTTGGCGTGTTCGAAAACTGCGAGCGTAAGAATTAATAAAGGTTATTAGTTACTTTCCATAATAAAATTAGCTGACCTTTAAGAGCATTATACAGGGGCTGTCTAAGTGGAAAAATGACAGAGTGCATTTTTATTCTGGTAGCCATTTCGATTGCTAAATCTTACAGTCACAATATAGAAACTACGCGTGGTGATTAAATGTGGCTCTTGACTGTATATTTGCAGACAACAATGAAATAAGTGGAATTTTTGTGTTCAAGACAGAATTTAACCCCTTGGTTACGGTTTCGCCCACATCTTATATTTTGTTCCGTTTGAACAACACAGAAAGAAAAAAAAAAAAAACAACCAAAAATAAAGAAAATGCAACTTAATTTTCTAAAATCGAGTGTCCTTCGGAAGCGGCAGCGCCGGGAGTTCGCTGTGGTTTTTCTGGAGCGTGATGATGTGCAGATTCCTGGAGCAGCCTGACTTGGGTCTCTGTCAGGCTACACTCTGTAGCTGGGCGCATACAGCTCACTCAGTCAGCCTGATAGTCTTTAGTCATCTCAATTTATCTACCAGTTTAAAGGGAGACTTGCCATGCAATCCAGTATTGGAACGTGAAGTGCGCATGCCCACCTGTATTTTTAAGTTGGGGACAGGATGCACCTCATTTCCAAAGTAGCTGTTACAGCAGATTTCCTTAATTTTATTTTCTTTGTACCGAATAATGACGTTTTTCTCTGTGCCGTTATCTAGAAGAGATTTTTATAAAGGCTTTAATTTTTATTGTTATTTTTGAAACATTGATGATCTATATCATGATGATAGTATGGCTTGGATTTCAGGTGAACTGCAGATTTGCTTGTGCTGCTGCATTGTACTTTTCAATTTTTGACTAGGTCTTATAACATTTGTTGAAATCCTTACAAGATATTCATCTATTTGTAGCATCATATAGGTCTGGCTCCCCATCTGTCTCTGTTTTTCATGACAACGAGGCTCTGGTACATTTTTTTTTAAATTTTAGTTCTTATTCATTGAAGCCCACTGTAATGCTGTTTCTATCTTAGCTGTTTGTCCAATAGGTTTTATTGATCATTTGGGATAAAATAAAACATTTATTCATAGGGACAAGTATTTACCAGCTATCAGTGAATTCAGTTTAATTAAGTTATTTTTTCTACCTTATGAAACAGAATGTAGTCAGAATCCATTTACGTGCTGTTAAATAAATAAATAAATTACTAACTTAATGTAGTGCCAAAAGCTAAGAAATACTGGGGAAGAAAAGTTCTTAACTGAATTATTTTCTGCTGGGCCATATTTATTAAGGGTGTCATAGAGCTTTTATATTTCAAAAGTAGGTGTATGAATCTAAGGTTCAGATTCCCTCCAAATAAATCCTTATTTAACAGGATATCCCTGAGACTTCCCCCCCCTCCCCTTTTTGTTGTTTTTTTTTTTTTTTTTTTCCCTTTTTCACTATTGGCAAGGCTGACTGAAACAGTCTCATCTGGTTTAACTAAAAAATCTTTGCATTACTTGGCGGTGGTTTCTTTTGTACGTGGTGCTTAGAGCTCCTTGAAGCTGGAGCGCACAGGAAATGCAAATCATGCAAATCATCCTCGCGCTGACGATGTACAGTGGCGTGATTGAGCAGCAGTACGTATGGCTCGTGGGCTGACCACATGAAAGGGCTCATTTAAAGACCAGATGAGCCCAAGCTGGCTTAAGTTAGACTATGTGTGAGCTTCAAAGCTTATAGAATAGCATCCTTTTTAAAAATAAATTTATTTTATTAATAACACCTGCGCCGAGTTCTTAAACAGTGAGAACATGTATAGATGAACGTTACATTGAGTAACAGGCCATGCTTGAATCAGAAGGGCAATATTGTTGGTGGTTTTCTTTTATTTTTTTGGTGGAAATTCAGGTATGCATTCATATGGGGGGAAGGTGACCGCAGTCTGCACTGCAAAAAAAGTCCAGTTTGTGTTTGGTGTACATAGAACCCAACTCTTTTCTGCCTTTCAGGTAAAAATGAAAATAAATGGAAGATAAAAGGGAGTTTTTTCTGTGCAGCAGGGTTAAGAACAGGCTTTCTGTAAGTGCTTTTGAGTGCTGAGAAGAGGGAGGTTGATTGCTGGCTGCTTCGAATTTCTTGGTAACTGAGGAAAAAAATCCTGCATATTACTTTTCATACTTCTGAACAGCTTTTTCAGTAGTTTCAGGAGTTTATCCTTCCAATAAAGCTGAGCCCTTGTGCTGTGGATTCTGGACCTTGAAGATGGTTGGGAGAGCAGCTGTGGTGGGAACATTGGGCTTCATCAGCAACCCTTGAGATGGACCTATAGACACAACCTGAGTAAAGTCACAGGGTAAAAATACTGGTAGAATAATAAACATTTTTTCATATTAATGTGGCAACAAAAAGAGTGGCTGGATAGGTAACAGTGTCCTTAAAAATATTCTTACCTTTGGTAGTACCAACATGGGTGGCTCTCTTTCTTGTAGTGAGAGTCTTATTTCTTACAAGTCTTCTTTGTTTTATATTCGCTTTCCTTTGGATGTTTTTAAAAGTTGAGATTCATTCAAATAATGTAACATGACACAAAGCTGGAAAATGTCAATCTTGGACTGTTTCTGTGTCATCTTGTTTAATTTTTACTTGAAACAGTAGCCCTGAGGAGGTCTGCGGTGGGACTGGGCGGGACACTGCACTCCATCACCCTGACGGATGTAATTCTGGCTTGATTTTTTTTCACCAGTTCCTTGCTCCTTCATTTTGTTCTTTCTGCTAATACACAGGAACAAGAGAGAAGGAAAAAATGATTTTTTTAAAATATTTTATCTACCAGATTGCTTCTTTCTCATCAAGTCAATCCACAGATCCTGGAACAGGAGAGGGGGACATTTCCCACATTTTATTTTTCTGTCCCCCCCATTCTTTTAAACATTAATTTTATTCTTCTCTTTTATGTCATATATGAAGCCAAGGGGAACATTTCACCTCTTCCATGTACCTGCAGGCTGGGGCAGCTGCCACTGTGCTGAGCACATACGAGTGGGGCTCATAGGGCTCAGTGGGGAGTGTTGGGTTCAGTCAGGGCTGAAATGTTGAAGTTCCTTCCTTCTGTATGGTTTGTTCATATATTTGTTTATTTAAAAGGAAAAAAACAAGGTGGTTAAAGGGATGGCATCCCAAAACCATCAAGGAAAGGAATATTCAGAATAAATTACTGTTTTTCTAAACCTGTGATCCTTTACAGGGAAAATTTGTGAGACTTCTGGGCAGGTGTTTATACATCCAGCACAAAGTTTGTGTTTTAATAGAAGAAGCAATTTAAATCAAAGATAATATTGAAATATCTTTTATACTCTGTGTAAGAAATACCAAGATGCAGGAGCTAACAGACAAAGCAGAAAAGAAATGTTACTACTTGTATCTATAATAATTTAATATAATTTAATATCCATTTCAATGTTTGACAGGCAGTAAAGATTACTTAAATATTTGTACCTAAGAGCACAGGGCTGTATAAAGATCTCTGAATTTTCAAGTTAATTTGTTTCTTCCAGGAATATAAAGAGATATATACAGAAAATCAATCCCATATGATTGTGCAGCTACCATTGCTCCAGAACTTTTTGGAAATACAAAGAACATCTCCAGTCATCTTGACAAACAGCTTGAGTCAAGTTTCCTTTTCAGGAGATCCTGAAAGGTTTTATGTGTAGTTCAAAGGCATTGCTGGAAAAATGGTGTTATTTGGAGACCTTGACCAAAAACTACTTTACTTTGCTCAGCCTTTGCAGATATGAAAGCTCCTTGCCCAGCCATCTTGAACAGATTTTTAGGTTTCTGCCATGGAGAGATGCAGAGTCTTTTTTCAATAACAAATTAGCTCTTGTCAACAGTTTTCCTGGCCACAGTTTAAATAGCTCAATTCAGAATGTTTCATAGATTTTTGGTGGTTTTTGCTAGAAAATATGTACGTATATAATATTTTTGTGTTGTGTATTTGCATGTGCATGCACGCAGACATCTGTGCACGTACATCTCTCTGGGAGTGAAGATACAAGATCTCAAAATGCTGAATCACTCTGTGCGCTCTCACAAAGATAATATTTTGGGAAACCAGTCAGGTACTGTGGTGAGCAGGGTCCATAAGATACATAAACACTTACATGATCTTACATGAGCTGATTAAATCACTAGACCATGACATTCACTTATCTTCAGCTCTGGCTTGGGCTCCTGACTTCTCACTGTTGCCCTGGTTTGCTTGGTGGCCCTTGATAAACGAGCCTTGGCCTCAGTTTCTTAATCTTAAAGATTAGAAAGCATTTGGTGTGGTGTTCTGACTTTTTAACATATGATTTCAACCCTAGAGGCAGATATTTCTCTTTAATTTTCCTGGGGAATAATGGGAATTTAGCCCTGGACACTTTATTTAATGATAAAAAAGAATTCTGAATTTATAGTTGCATATGAGATATGTTGGGAAAGCATGATTTGTGAAATATATGGAAGCCTAGAAGTATTTTTATCAAGCTATTATTTTATTACTGGATTTTTGCATGTGGGGAAACACCAGCATCTTGCAGTGTTGAGGTATGGGTTGCTCACTCAAGGGTCAGATATGTGTTGTGTAAGTTGACCAAACATCACTGTGAATGTCTAATGTCATTGTTTACCCTGCAAAACTCTCAGCCAGAAGCTAGATATGAAAAATGGGCAAAAGCTTAATTTCCATGGTTGTTAAATTCTCTCATGAGTTTGACGTATTCCCTTTTTCTTTGAATTCTCTACTGTTTGTGTCAGCTCTTGCATCGGTCCCTTATATACCATGTCAGGAGCTCCAAGCTGAAGAGCTGAGACCCTTTATTTCTCTCTCTTTCCCTGGTTGCATTATAAATAAAAACCCGGTTTTGATAACATGTGAAATAAAATGGTAGGACATCAGTATAGATTATCCTTAAAATCATGTTATGGAAATGGAAATAAAGCAGCTTATAGTATATGCCAGGCATGATGCAAGTGATATTAAATAAATATATGACTGAAGGGTTCCATTCATTCCAAATGCTCCCCTTTGTGATCTTTAGCCATGTCTGTAGAGAAACCTTTCTTAAAGCACTTAAAGCTTAATTCAGAACAGACAAAACAATTATCTTTTGAAAGTCTGATGAAATATGTTTGGCAGCTTTTGAATTTAGGCAAGTGTTTGTCTCACTTCTTTGAAATCTCACTTCAGTCGGTTGCTCAGCCATTTCGGTGCAATCCTTCAAATCTGGTAGCGAGTGTGGGCTTTGCTGAGTTACAGGAATGTTCTAATCAGAAAGTGGAGGGGCTCAAAATAGTGTGCAGTACACAAAACTTGACATTTTCCTTATTGATGTGCTTTTGGATATCAGTCTACCTGCTGTCCCTGTGTTTTTGATGAAGTGTTGGTTGATAAATCACTGTAGGAAGAAGCTTGTCCCTCCAAAGACAGGTCTGGAGACCCTTAAGCATTAAATTATTTTAATTTCTTGGGGAACAGAAGTGTCACTATATCTTCTCAGAGTATAAATGATGAAGGGTTATGCAGCAATGTGTAACTGTTTCTCATAGGAAGAGATGGCAGAAGACTGACACTGCACAATGTAGCTTTATAGTTGAACTATGTCATGAACATGGAGCAGAAATATTTAAATTGTGGATCTGATTACCACTTTGCTGAGCACATGGAATAGTTTGCTTAGCTTTTATTACAGCAGGAAGGTTGCCACTATACTGGAGCAACAAATATTCTAGAAGTGTGAAGGACATTTGGGAGAAATACATATTTCCCCTTCATTTTTTTGGTAATATTTGATAAAAATACTTTTTTTTTTTTTTAATACATGTATACAGAGGACTTTGTGAATTCACTTTGTGAATATATATTAAAAATCACTAAGTTATTCCTAATGTTCTGTAATGCTGCCTGCTCCTGACAAACATCTGATACGGATCATATGCCTCTAAAAAGAGAAGTTCCTCGAGCAAAATATCCTCATGAAAACAGGTTGGAGACACTCACATTCTCTCGCTCGCTCTCACTCGCATGTTACATTTTGGCACGTTGTAGGAGCAGGTAGCATATCTACTACCTGCTGTTGAAAGTGTTGAAGATACTGAATTATTTATTCCATCTTCTGCACTATCCAAACTCGTTTTGGGTAGTTTGACACATCTCGGTCTTCCATATGGATACTTCATGGTGACAGAGTTGCCAGCTGCTCAGGTTTTATGACAGTCTGAATTTTTTCGAGGACTGTATTAGTTTTCTGGGAAGAATCCTGCTTTTCCTGAGGGTTCCCATTCTTAGACCAGTATAGTTATGCCTTGGGTTGATGCTCTGGAGTGGGAGTTTTTTAGGAAAATTGGCTGAGAGAGTCCATAAAAATAATTTTTAAAGGACTTGTTGTTCGTAGATCGTGTGACATTAAATCAGAGCTGTGGGATATTAGAAAAATGTGAAAGCCATTTGCTAAGAAAGTTAAGTTTCTTTTAGTCACAGTCTTCAAATTCCTAAAAAAAAAAAAAAAAAGTGTTTAGATATCAAGGTGCATTAAGCAACATAAAAACCAGTCTGGAATACTTTGGAAAACAGGATTTTCAGGGCACTTGAAATGTAACAGTCAGCAAAGCTTCCCCATGGCAGGGGGTTGGAACTTGATGGTATTTAAAGTCCCTTCCAACCCAAACTATTCTGAGATTCCATGATTTTCTCTGCAATTGTGCAAAGTGAGTGGGTCTTCTGTGGTTTTAAAATACAAAATGTGTAAACCTGAAAATTGGGGGAAGATTTGAGTTTTTACTTTGCCAAAACTTACTAGAATAGTGGAAAACGAGTTCCACTCATTTATTGTTCTACTTCACGCGAGGATCTCTCGATACAAACCTTTTCTAAGGAAAGCCCTGAGTGTTGTGGTGGGTCTGTGCTGGGCTGGGTTTGATTCCCTTTCTGTGGGATAAATCAGCCTTGCTTGCAGTGGGATCCATACATCCATGATGTTGACTGCTTGCTCTGTGCCATCCTGGATCCAGGCTGACACCAGGAGATGAGAAGGATGCTCAAGGCTTGCTGTTCAGATTAAGAACAGTCAGTTACGTGTAGCCCTAGGACTTCTCCGTGCTGCTACAGCCCCTTGGCCATATTGCCTTGTTCATGCCAGGAATTTGACATATTTGGCTTCTCTCCAGAGCTGGACAGATAAGATACCAAATTAAATTAATTTGCAGCCTTACAACCAATAAATAATGCTGCTTAAATGTTACCTAATTGAGTAGAACATCAGTTTTGCAAGCATTTTTATTTTAAAATGTCATTTTATTATACATCACTGCATCCTCTATATTTACCTGTGGTGATTTTTTTTGCCTTCAGTCACTATGTTCTCTATTTATCTTGCTTCCTACTTTTTCTTTGCTCCATCACAGCACCTATTTGAGCAGAGTTAGTCTGTCCATCTTCTATAAACCACCCAGCAACAGCTACTTTTCACCAGCGGGTTATTCTGATTTGCTTATTCTCTGCTCTAACAAAATTCCTTTGCTTCACTGTTTGTTGCTGATGGAATTTGAGCAAGGAGGACAATGTGGACTCATGGTTTCTCCTTCCCCCCATCACCACAGCTCTGACTGCTTGGTCCTGACCTCTCCCTTCGTGGGAACAGAGAGGCCGATATAGCCCATGGTGAACAATCTGGCCACTAAAGTAAAAATGTGCATCTGTCAGTAATTAATTGAAGCCAAATTTAATTACAAATCAGGGAAAAAAATAGTACCACACACACTTAATAAAATTCAAGAAGCTTCAGTGTCATTGCCTGAAAAGCAAAGCAGTTCAAACAGAATACACACCCCTCAAAAGTCTGCTCTCTGAGAGTCTCTTTCAAGCTTACTTCTTGATGTTACTTAGAGAAGTAATTTTGAGTCACAGTTTTCACATAGCTTTTGATATATTTTTGAGTTAAAGGTAATAAAAAATAGCGGGAAAGTGTTTAAGAGTGGTTCTTAATTGTGTGGGCTAAGGATCTGGCCTGAAATTTTGTTTGAGATTTGATTCTGGTACATAAATGCTCTGATCACCTGGTTGAAATAAAGAATCAGAGGGGGAAGGAGAAATTGTGAGAGAACCCAAATGATTTGCAAATTAAAAAATGCATTTATATGACTTTTTAAATTTTTGAAAATGTGTATTTTAAAATAAAAATATATAAAAAGAGATTGTCAGTATGAGTTGAAACCAAGCTTTTCCTTCCTGCTTTATTTTAGCATACAAGGCAATTCCCGAATCCTAAATATTGAATTGGTAGCAGCCATGAATATTTATTACTGTACTGTATGTACATATAGCAATTACAGCAAGAGGAAAAAATATTTTTCTTTACAATTAATATTTGTAAACGTTTATGAAAGTACATAGAAATAAATAAGACAAACACATGGCCTAATTAAGATGAAAGGCATGACAACCCTTGTGATTTGTTCTGAAAAATAGAGACCATTAAAATAGTAAGACTTAATTATTTCTGTAAACATTACAAATTATCTTTATCTACAAAAACCTTAATTTATGAGTTAAAATATCTATAAGCATTTTTTGACATTTGTACATTCCATGTCAAAAAATTATTGTTAATTTATTATTTATTATACTGTCTACTGTCACATATTACCACTTATTAGTATTTATTGTTCAGAAATTCAGTGTTGTCTATTGTGTAATGGGGAAAGGAAAAGCATTTTATATGCGGTTGTAATTTGTGTGTTCTTGGGCTAGTGATAAAAAATGCAACTTCTGTAAGTTGATCGTATAAAAATGTGTGTAATAACAAACAAAAGTGACTGGTTTGTTAAGATTGCAGACATTAACTGTGCTATTTGAGACACAGTTTACATCTGAAAGGTAACTTAAAGCCAAATCCATGGACTTGGCTAATTGCTGGGTTGAAATGAAGGATAACTGGGATGGAGGAACCCTAACCATGAGGTTTGATCTGGAGGCACTGGAGCCTTCATCGCCTCGGGAGCCCTTGTTTGTCCAGGTGGGTGTGTCTGTGGTCAAACCTCTTGCCTTTGCCTTGGACTTTAAGGGGGCAGGGTGGTTTGGATAAACTATAGTGCCATCCAGAAATAAAGGCACAGGATGGTTTGGGTTGGAAGGGACCTTAAACTCATCCCATTCCACCCCTGCCATGGACACCTTCCACTGTCCCAGGTTGCTCCAAGCCCTGTCCAACCTGGCCTTGGACACTTCCAGGGATCCAGGGGCAGCCACAGCTTCTCTGGGCACTCTGTGCCAGGACTTCACTGGTTCAATCAGTGCCATCTACTGAACAGAATTATTTTAGTATTTATTTTAGCCTTTTCCCCTAAAAGGCTCATATTTGTAGCCATATCCAAATGTTTGTCTGTTTTATTGTAATACGGCTCCTGGAGGATGAAGAGTGCTCATAGCTCTTTTCTGGGCTGCCAGATCTTCAATCATAAACTCATTTTACTGTGGATGTAGTTGTTTAGCAGCAGAGAATTGTGGCTTTGGATTTTATTTGTGGAGCAGGAGAGTCCCTGCTGCTGCTGCTGCAGGATTGTATCCTACAGCAATCCCCTTTTTCCAGGGACAGCTGGGTTACCTGTACTGCGACACAAATAGTGGCCACGTTTACCTGTCCTTCGTGCAGAGCTTCTGCCAGACTGAGGAGCATTCCTCTACAAATCAGGTGCTGTTTTAAACTTGCTTTGTTCTATAATCCTGGTGGATTGGAGAGTTCAGCCTCCATATCCATAGATATATAAATATGCCCTGTGTGGTCTCCCAAGGGGAAGGCAAAATGTGTTTTTAGTTAAGTTGCATGGGAATTTAATTGAAAGATTTAAGGCAAAGCCATAAAAGAGTAAATCATGGCTGCGTGACACAAAGAAGATTTATAAAGCCAAATAAAAATACTTTAGCACCTTCACTATTATAATTTGCTTGATATAAGTGGAAACCCGTATTAGTCATTTTGTCTGCTGGTAATTAAAAAAAAAAAGGGCTTTTAGATTTTACTGACTTTCAGTTGTTTGGAGTGAAAGAATGGGGAAGACAGTAGCAAATTGCAGAGAATTCTGTGGACATGCCACATCTCTGAACCTGCAAGTGCACTCAGCTTCCTTCCCAGGAATATTTATTTTAGTTAAGCACATGCTTAACTAATTTCACACAAGCAGCTCCTCAGAAGGACTGTGAACTGATTCAGATGAAGCACAAGCATTAGACTGCAGCTTGTGTGGGTGGTGGCCCTGAAATCTGGCCAGTCTCCAAGGCAGTGGGGCTACTGCACATGGGATGGTCCTGCTCTGTGCAAGAAGGTCACTTGTCACACAGCAAAATGCTCGGGGATGTTTTGGAGAGGAGAGCTGGGGCAGAGCTTTAGGAATGTGACCTTCAGCACAGGTTTAGTGAGGATTCACTGACTGTATTTATTGGAGAGCACTGTATATATTAAATGCTGCAGTGTTGATAGGTCTCGATAAGGACACCATAATAGCAGTTGAATTGTAGGGGGTTTTGTGAGATGGTAAGTTAATGATGTAGCTGTTAATTTGAATTTAGCAGACGTTTTAAATATAGGTTTCTCTTACAGAGACAAAAGTTGCAATTTAAAGCTCTTTGGTGGTCTAAAAACAGCTTAATTCTCTAGTAGCATGGTAATAAGTACTAATCCAGCTTATGCAGTGATTGTAGTATGTCATGTTTGTGAAAGATTGCCTAACTCTGCTTTCTCTGGGTTTTATGTTAATTTTTTTAAATTAAACATAAAACCTTATAACATCTTTATGCTGAGATAAACTGTTCAATTTAACTTGTGCTCAAGCAGCAGCTGTCAGGAATTATCATGTTTTGAGCGTTCTTGCCATCACCTTGTGTCTCTACCTCCTGGATACACTCTGTGGGATGATAAAGCTCACCTTGTTAGGATTTATTACTTAAATAATAACCCGAGGTAAAATGAAAGTTGATGTCACACGGAATGACAACTGACATATATTTATGTCGCACGTTCCATTATAATAAACTTTCCTTTCTTCCCCTTGTAATAGGTGTTAAATGGAAATACACTCCAGCATATCCTCCAGTGCCCTGCGTGAGTCCATTAGCCACGAACGCGGCTGCTCTGTGGGCATGTTCACGGGGACTCGTGCTGTCAGGTGCTATTTAAGCTTGTAAAGCCAGGGAAATTGGTTAGTGCTGGTAGTTAGCAGCTTCTCTGCCAGTAAAGAAGCAGCCTTGAGAGCCTCTCAGAGTCAGGATAAATTCTGGAAGTGCTGCGAAGTAACGGAAGTGAATCAAGGAGGTTGTTTTCTAATGAGTGGTTTTATTTTAATTCTTTCCCTTGCTGTAAGAAGCACAGGCAATGTCATTTCAGGCTCTACATCTGAATTTGCTAGGAGTCACCACAGTTTTCTCTTGACACCAGTTTATTGTGCTGAGCTGGGCAGTGATAAGCGGTCTGCTTGTTAGTTGAGTCTTATCACTTTCTATTTACAGTGGAGAAAATTTAGATCTACCTCTTGCAAGCTTTCCAAGTTTTCATTTTTTTTTGCCATGCTAGAAGCCAGGCTCCATTGTGCTCTAATGATGCTGTTGATTGAATTCCTCCAGTTTGCCTAAGCCAAGACTGCAGACACTGTTTTTTTTGCTTGTGGCTATAGCCATATTTTTTTTTCTCCTAATTATCCCATTGTTGATCTGAGCAAGTTAAGATGCGTCAGAGCTACATGGTTTTGTCCAAGCTTATTTCTTGGATCTCTTCTCATTGTGTTCTCCATTGTCCTTTTCTCTCCAGTCAGTGTGTTAACCTTGACACCTCCACTGTCTGCACTTCCCACCCTTGCTCTGTGCTGGTTCCCCTGGTTTCAGTCCCAATGTGCTGTCTTTTTCCTCTTTCTTCCTTCAAACTCAGCCAGGTTCATCAATACCATCCCATATCAGTTCTGTTTTCTTCCCTAACTCGTGGCAGAAAAGAATTTTTTGAAAAATCAGTAAAGGAAAAGATAAACTATATTGCAATTCAGAAATGGAGTCTTAGAATGGCTTGGGGTGGAAAGGACCTTAAAGCTCATCTTGTTCCATTCCCCTGCCATGGGCAGAGATGTTTTCTACTATCCCAGGTTGCTCCAAGCCCCATCCAGTCTGGCCTTGGACACTTCCAGGGATCCAGGGGCAGCCACAGCTTCTCTGGGCACCCTGTGCCAGGGCCTGCCCATCCTCACAGGGAAGAATTTCTTCCTTTATCTAATGTGAACCTATCCTTTTTTTGTATGAAGCCATTCCCCCTTGTCCTATCAACAGCCAAATTTTTTCCAAGCATTTCCTCTCATTTTTGCAGGTTTTGGGGTATGTTTTCTCCAGTTTGCATTTTTCTTTGTCACTCTGGTGCTGAGCAGGGATTTCACATCGCCCCCAGGAAGCTTTTCCTGCTCTGCTTTGAGCCTGGCACCCAGGTTAATATGAGGTCCAGAGGTCATTACTCACAGTGACAAATAAGTAATGGCTTACCTAAAACTATTTTTTCCTCCTAGTATGGCTCGTAATAAACCTAAGCTCATATCTTAATTGGCATTCTGTGTGACAGGCCCTTTAGAACCATCAAATATTTGATGAACAAGGCAATAACAGTCATCTCTTACTTTTGTAAGCCTTTCAGATCAGCATTGACCCAGGTTGATGAAGATGGATACAGGATCTATGGCCTAGGAAGTGTTTGTTCTGTAGATACAGGTTATCTGAGAAATGGTTAGCAGAGATATGATATAATATATATCATCTAGATGGATGTTCGGGGAAGTTCATGAGTTTTGAGGTTGGCAGCCAGAATCAGAAGTTTATCACGTTAGTGATGTCAGTTTGGCAGTAATCTTGAACACAAAATTCATGTAAAAATAGAAAGAATGGGAATAATAGTAGGAGAAAAAAAACCACAACTCTTAGAAAAAATATTTTAAAAGAATAAAACATTGCATCAATCAGTTCTGAATCTGGATTACTAAAATGGTGGATAGCAAAAAAAAAGAAACCCAATTCAGAAACAGGCTGTGTTGAAAAGTAGTTTATTAAACTTAATGTTCTATCTGTAATAGATACCTGATCTCATTTGTTTCTTTTGTTTTAGTCACCTGTGATAAGAAATACAGGACACAAATATCTGAGGCTGTTCAGATCTCTGCAAGTTCAGGATTCACTTTGCTTGGAAACAGTGCTAGCCAGGGGCCAGGAGATGCTGACATACTTCTGGTGAAATGCAGGGAAATCTACCACTGGTTACAGTAGGGTCAGGATTTCATATTGCACATTTAAATACATTCATTTTCTGATAGCCTGGGAAGTTACACAAGGCTAAGATAGCAGCTTGTTAGTGGTGTTTGTGCCTGCTTTATCTAATTGAAGGATGTGTGCAGTGTTGTGGACTGTGGAATAGCAGGAGTGCAGCGGCAGGACTGGGGTGCAAGGGTAGAAACGACATTTCATTATAGAGGATACCTAATAAAAATGTGAAAATAAAACAGAGAAAGGGTGGGAAAAAAAAAAAAAAAAGAAAAGCAGACCATACTAGATAAGTGCAGTGCATAAATCAAAAGGGTTTATGTCATAACATGAACATGTGCCATTCCTGCTCATATATTGAATTTCAGTAGTTGGTTGCATAAAGAAGTAAAATGTAATGAAACTGGCAAGCAAAGTATTCCCTAGCCAGCCTTATCTTTGTTCCATTTGTCCTTCAGATACAGCTTTTCTTGCCTTTTTCAATAAAATCCATCCAGCTTTTTTTTTTTTTTTTTTTTTTATTATTTTGCATCTCTCTGTAACTGAGCTGGGAAGACCGATGAGATTCGGTGCTTTTCTAGTTGGGTTCTTAGCAGCTGCTTTTTAAGAGATCAAAACTTTGAGTGCTGCTACATGGTATTAAGGCTTAGCTATTGATGTGTCCCTATAGGGGTTATGTTTTTCTTGGGGGGGAGGGAGTGGGGAGCAGGGGAAGGGGTGACCCCTGCGAGCACGCTCGCCGGCGGTAAACACTGCTCTCCTTGTTTTCCAGGATCCTCTTTGCAAGCTCAGTGCTTAACCTGGCTGAACTCGCCGCCCTCCGCCCTGACCTTGGCAAATTGAAAAAGGTCCTCTACTTCCATGAGAACCAATTGGCATATCCTGTCCAGAAATGCCAGGAAAGGGATTTTCAGTATGGATACAACCAAATTCTTTCATGGTAGGTGTGGCTCGCACTGCTCCTCGTTATTTAAGGTGTCCTTCTGTCTACAGCATTGTAACCCTGAGGAGTCCTCCTCCATATACTTTTATTATTATTCTATTTTTATTTTGTATTGATTTTTTTTTTGGTATTAATTATTCTGTATTAGTGTTTTACAAGACCATGTGGTGGCAGGAGATGAAGGATCGACCTCAAATGGAGAGTAGAGAGTAGGTTTAGATGGGATATTAGGAAGAAACTCTTCCCTGTGAGGGTGGGGAGGCTCTGGCACAGGTTGCCCACAGAAGCTGTGGCTGCCCCTGGATCCCTGGAAGTGTCCAAGGCCAGGTTGGATGGACTTGGAGCACCCTGGAATAGTGGAAGGTGTCCCATGGCAGGGGTGGCACTGGTTGAGCTTTTAGGTCTTTTCCAACCCAGGTTATTCTGTGATTCTATAAACAATGACCCTATACCAAACTGAGGTACCAGCAGAGTTCTGAGGACAGCTTGATAAAATCAGTGTGACTGAGCTACTTTGCTCTAAAAAATCATCTCAATTTATTGTATAAAATCCCCCAGTGCTGCCAGGGTGTACCCATTGCTGGTGGGATTTCTGACCTGTGCCTTGGCTGAAAGTGATGCTTTGTTTCATGGATGCTTCACAAAGCTGCACTACTCAGCTCGTGCTTGGCCATAGCTTTTACTGCATCCAGCTGAAATTATGGAGAGGGTTTTAGGGAAATAAACAGAAATTAAAATGTACTGCAGCACTTTTCCTGTGAAGAGAGGGCAGTAAACATACCAGATAAATCCTTATATTTCTTTCATCTAGTATTCAGAAACTGTGCAGTGCTAAAATACCCAGACATTTTAAAGGCTGTGGTCCTTTATTGTTGCTAAAAACAAATGTATTTCTCGAATCTGAGTTAATGAAAGAAGTTAATAACAGCACCACTGAAAAGCTTTGTGGTTAGGCACTGTGCAGACCCAAGCGAAACAGCAAAACTCACTTGTTTTCAACTGAAATAAATTCATTTCCATGATCTTTCTCACCTCTCTCTCGGTGGAAGAATTATAAAGAATAGGACTTGAGCATTTTAAGGTGCAAGTTAAGCTTTTGCATCTTTATAATCTAAGGCAGTTATGTTGAAATTTCTCAATTAATGATCTGTGTATGCTCTGGCCATTCTGCAGCTGCCTCTGCCACAGTGTTTGCAACATGTTTCACTTACTGAGCTGTAAAGATGGGAAAGTGGAGTGAAAAATCTTCTGAAAACAGTAGCAGCCATTTTCAGATGTTCTAACAAAAGGAAGTGTTTTCTGGCACCAGGAAAGGAATTTTTTTTTTTTTTTTTGTATATATTTTGCTTTATTGTGGCAGTTATTTTTCATACATCTGCTGCAAACTGACAAACATTTATCCTCAAAATATGCATTTTAAGTATCTTCTCTTATGAGATAAATAAAGATGATTTTTGTAGATCACAGAATCATGGAATGGTTTGGGTTGGAAGGGATTCTCAAGCCCACTCGATCCAACCCCCTGCCATGGGCAGGGACACATTCCATTAGACCTGGTTTCTCCAAGCCCATCCAACCTGGCTTTGGACACTTCCAGGGATGGGGCAAGAGATGCTCCATTCTGTCTCCTTCAGCCTCCAGTATCTGCTTCATGTAGTTCCATAATACTCATCTCCCATTTCTGTTCTGCTGAAACTCCAATTTAACAGAAAATTGGAGCCGTGTCCTCTGTATTATTCTTCACACTCCAGTGGTCATCTGCAAAGAGGTGCCATCTTTTCAACTTCCAAATATGTTAGAAATGGGGAAAAATGTACCTTTCCACTTTTACACAGAGACTTTGGAGATGATGAAAATTAGAGCACTTTGAACCTTCAGGTTGGTGCTTTGGATCATTAAAAAAAAATCAGAATTCTGATATTTGTAAAGAGTTAATCTTTCTAATTTGCCCCTGATTTGCAGAGCCTGCAGGAAGGAGTCAGGGCAGATAAGAGTTCATGCATGACAGAAGGTGAGATGATGTTGTTGGAGCCTTTGCTGCGTGTCAGAGAGCAGCAAAGAACTGTGTTGGGTTCCTGCCTCATGTCATCTGTAAATCAGTGCAGCAGAGATGACTTCTGGACAAAACTGAGGCTTCCAACGGGTTAAAAACCATAGGTGGGCAAGAGGGTAAGATGCCAGAAAGCATTTCAGCTCCTGCAGTCAGCTTGAAAAGGATTATTTCTCTCTAATGTTGGAGTTTCTTTGCTTTTCCTGCTGACTCCTGCTGCTTTGGTGAGCAGTGTCAGTTCTCTTTCTTGACCAGACAGCAGAAAGATGCAGAGAGGATGAATGACAGCCTCTCACCTCAAATATACTTTTCACCAGCCCTGTGACTTATGAACACATGTCCTCAATGTATCTTCTGACCTGTAGGTCTGTATTACAATATATAACATATTGAGAAAACCAACTGGCCATAAAGCATTTCTTACCTCAGTTAGTGCTGCGTGTGTTGGTGTAGCTCAGGTTGTGGCAGCACTGCCAGGATAAACTTCCAGATCCTTCAGGTTTTTTATAGCTGCTTATTTTTTCCAGACTGACTCTAAGAGTGGAGAAATAATACCTGCATTATCATTGAACTCCATCTTAAAATTATTGATCTGGTTGATTTTTAAAACACAGCAGTAGAAATAAAGTATTAAATTTATATGCCAATTCTTTTCAAACTTTTATGAGAGGGATGGATATTGTGTGCTATGTATTTTATTTTTATATACAGAGAATATACTCTTAATCAGGATTACATTTGCATAAGTTAAAATAACAATCCATTTCCTTAGTGTCCTGCTGCCTGACACATGGTCAGTTGAAGGTAGGTTAACCAAAGGTAAGTTGTCCTTCAATAAAAAGTATTTCTGAGGCATTTTCATTTTCTTCCAACTTTAATTCTACAAAAGTCAGATTACAGTGAGCTTTATCTGTTCATAATGCTTCTGAGAGATGATGAGAGTAGCACTATACTTACTATTTTATGAACAAAACTCCACAGCTAAAATAGGATGTGCTCCTTTAGATTAATAATAGTAATTTATTATTAGTTAAAAAAGGTTAAGCATGTTTTTAAAAGGTGAATAGAGAGAAATTAAGACATTTCTGATTAAGGTACTTATGATACTCCTAATTCATATGAAAAGGTTTATTTTAATTAACATCCACTTACACCTTTTGCTTACTTATGAGAATATGTATCCTATTTCCTTTGCCTGTAGAATAATCCTGTTCTTTTGTGCCAGCAATATGTTCATTAATCTTCACCACTTTTTACAGTTTGGTTGCTGATGTTGTGGTGTTCAACTCTGCTTTTAATATGGAATCCTTCCTTAAATCCATTGGAAAATTTATGAAGCTGATTCCTGACCACAGACCTAAGGATTTGGAAAAAATAATCAGACCGAAGTGCCAAGTTCTTTATTTTCCAGTCAGGTTTCCTGATGTGAGCAGGTCAGTACATTTTCCACGTCATAAATTGCCTCCAGCCTGTCAAAACTCTGTATTTATGGTGACGTTCTAACTAATCAGCTAAAGCATCGTTAATGAATGAGTTTGATAATATGCAAAATCCCCTAATTGATAAATGTATTTCAATAATCAGGGGCTATTGAGGCAGCCGAGCCTGTCCTCAGTGCCTGTCGTGCAAACTTGCATCGTTCAGGATGAGTGATTTCCCACTTGTTTTACTGATTTCCCACTTGTTTCAGCCTTCCAGGAGTTGCTTCTCCTCAGTGATGAGTTTTTGGTTTTTTTTTTGTTAGGGTTGGGATTAAATTTGTGAGATGGTATTTTTTGTTTGGATTTAGATGTTTATTAGTTTTTATTTATATTACAGTGAGGTTTATAGTATTTTAATAAATTAAAAAGGGAGATGTATTTTTTCTTCATAAGGTTTTTTTTTTAAGGATAAATTGTTTAATAAGAAATGACACTTAAATTATTTTTAACTTGTGGTTTGTAATATGGATTTTTAAATTTAATTATATAATATTGCATAAATTTATGAAGAAGGTGAAGAACGATTAGTTTTTGTTTTAAAACTTGTTTTATATTTTAAAACTTTAAGTTCTTAGTTTTTTACTGTGTGATATTACACATTTTTATTTACACACTTAATGATTAAATTACACACCTATGTTATTAGTTTTAGTATTTAATTTTGGAAGGTTTCTTTATGGTTTTAGGTTAAATGTAGTGTTTTTTTGGGGATCAGCGTTTGATTAGACAACAATTTTAGACAGCAAGTCTAAAATTCTCAGTAAGCAGGGTTCCAACACCTCAGCTCTGTGCATATTTGTGCAGGGGAGGTCAAGGAGGAGACAGAAATTCCGGAGAACAGTGAAAGTGATAAGCCTGCAGCCAAGGAGCTGCTTTATCCCCTCCTCCCTCCCCTACCTCTTTTACTGTCTTTCCAGGTGGGCAGGAGCATTCCAGTGGCAGGGAGCAGACCTGCAGATGTTGGCATTTGCTGCAGCAGGAGTTGCTCTTCGCTCCTCCTCGGTTACTCTGAAGGACGTTTTTTATTGCCCTCGTTTCAGAGCCCGCCTTGAAATTAGCAGTGGGTTATGTGGCTCAAAGGGAACATTCACAGGATCCTTTTCACTTTTGATTAAACCTGGCACAATTGTTTTTCCTGTTATAAGGGACTCTCCTCCCACTGAACAGGAACTTTGCTTCAGTGGGACCAGCACTAAATAGAGTGTGATTCTGCAATTTGATTATACTCTTAAACCCAACACCATGCTGGGTACATTTTTTTTGCTGAAATAAGGATGGGAAGCACGGCAATGACTTTGCAAGAGCCCACCTTTTGATCTGATAATAAGTTCTAGCCACACTTGAGATCTTTGTCCCTGACCAGCCTGTACTTAGAGCTATTTCAATGGCTAAATATACATGTGTGGTAGTTTGAGGTAGTGAAATTTTTAGTGCAGGAGCTGAGGTTGTGCACTCACTGATGGAGTTAAACTGCAAGGTTTGAGTTTCAGTGTCTTGGAAAACTTTGTATTCTAAAATACTGATGCAAATCATTTAGAAATCAATGTCTAAAGTTAAATCTTTAAATGTCTATTATTCACAAGTGGGTTAAGACCCTCCAGTGTTTCTTAGGAACTTGGCTGCCTGGATGGCAACATAGTTCAGTACCTGTATATCATTGAGGATCTACTATTCCCTCTGAGAGTCCAGAGCTTTTGAGCACAGGGAATGCTGTGGGTGCTCAGCATATTTGATGTGGAGCCAGTTCCAGAGGCTCTCGGGGTTTTGGCATACCTTAGGAATCATGTGGCCCAGACCTAGTTTTGGAGATGAAGTTATGATAACCCTGTCTCGTATATTACATCATCTCTTTTGGACTTGTCAGCCCTGGCAGATGGGGTCAGACAAGATCTGACAAATTAGGCTGAAGTCATCGTACACACAGCGCTCATTTGTCCAAAGCAGGAGGTGATTAGATGGGTAAAATCATGAGCCTGCTACCTAAACTGGTACAGCAGGAAGATCTCACATCTCACTGTGTGCTCTTTTAGAGTCCTGCTCTCATATTAAATCCCATCTCACAGGGTAGGGCACCTTTCCCATTTTATTGTGGTCGCTGCACTTGGGATTATATCAGAAACCTCTTTTCAACACTGATGGGAAAGATTAAGATATTCATAAACAACTGTGTGACAGTAAAACTTTCACAGCAGAGTGATTAGAAACAAAAATTGTCAGCTCTATTATATCTAATATCTATTTTATTCAACAGCTAATTCTAGATATAAGATCTGAGGTCTTTAGACAAAGTCCAATATCAAGACAACGAGAAAAATGTGAAGAAAAGGCTACTTCTGCCTGACTCCGAAGTTCTTTGGGTTTTGACCTTCAGCTGCAGCCAAAATTTGCTGTTTCTTTACATGTTTTACATAAAGTTGAATGCACCTGTGGCAATTCAAAGCTGGTTTTAAATTTGGATTTTACTAGTATAGTGACTGAATGGAGATTGAGGAGAAAAAGGTTAAGAAAAATTGTGGCCAAGCTAAAATTTATAAAGCAAGCTCTTAGCCCAGAGTGATTTTCAAGTTATTTTCAAATGGTAATTTGCTTTATCCAGACCAAACTCATACAGTGTAAGTAAGTGATTATTTGCATGACTGACAATCATTTCAGTGCCTGCAGTCTTTTTAAAATGCATAATTTTGCTGAGATGTTGGGAAAATATTTAAAAATTCTGAAGGCAAAATAACCAGGGTGGGTTTTTTATTTTTTTTATTTTGACCTCTTTAATTTTGCGTGTGAATGTCTCTTGTCTGAAACATAATCTACCTTTGGGTTGGGGGGAGAGAGGTGATCTGAGAAATCATCCTCACATGTGTGGTGGGGAGCTTTTTAAGATTATTTTAGATTAATATTGCAGTTGTAGGGCAAAATAAAATACATCTGAACCTTGATCAAAACCAGCGTAATGAAGGATCGTGTCACAGGAGTTAATCCTGTAAAATATCTACCTTTTAATGTAATTACTGTAGGTGATGGCCACAAACAGCACAAGCAGCATAGTAAATGATCACTTAAGAGGAGAGGTATAATGATGAAAGATATCCTAGGAAACACTTGTGGATACTCTGAGAGGCACCACTGTAATTTGTAGTGTGTATTTAAATATTTTTAATGGGCTTTTCTACTTCTGAGGGGAAGTTGATGATGCTTTTTTATAAAGAATCTTTTTTTTAATAAATGTTTGTCATTAGGACCCGTGTTGGTGTTTCCAGAGCAAACCCAGCAGACTGTAGTCCTTATCTGACAATGAGAAGAGATGAAAGGATTTGAGGATTTGACAGAATAAGATATTTACTGACCTAATCCTCCTGTTTTCTGGTTCTGACAATGACTGGTTTCCATATTATATCCCGTGGTGCCAAGGCTGCTCTGTGTATAGCCACCCCATGTGATTTCTGGCTTGAATTCTGCTCTTTGTCCATTCTGGTGAAGTATATGATGTGGGAGTAAGTAGCAGAGTATTTTTGAGCTTCAAGACAAAAAAAAACCCTGAATTCAGTCTGTTCCTTCACAGTGCATTGGTATTGCAAGGGATGGAGAGCAGTGGCTGATCTGCCATGTGTGCTGTGTATCAGACTGGGAGTTGATAGCACAGAGTTAAATACATTGTCATTCACACTTACCTGGCCACTGACTTCATTTTAGTATCCTTTCTATTCTATAAATAAAATCCAATTTTTTTTTCGCTGTACGATCAATAGAGTTTATTTTGATATAATCTTTTTCCACTTTTGCACTGTAAAATGATGGTCAAGGAAGAAATTCCCTTTTGACTGGTGTTATCCTTGGTACTTCTCTACAAGCCAGCAGAGCCCTCTGGAAAACTTCTGCAAGGTCTTTGTGAGTATTTGGGTATCCACTGGACCATTTTCCTGGTCTAGTGGAAGGTGTCTCTGCCTGTGGCTGAACTAGAGGATCTTTAAGCTCTCTTCCAACCCAAACTATTCCACGATTCTATGATTTTATGGGAATTCTCTCATCCCATCTGTGCCCACATTGTCAGTGGCAGTTTGCAAAGCAGGGTCAGATTAGGTACTCCTTGGAATTCATTCCAACGAAAATTTCAATTTAGATTGTGCTTATTATTACTATTCCTCTGATTGTAGTATATCTTTATTGTTATCACACTGTGGTAGGAAAGGAAGATGTTTTTATAAGCAAGAACGAAGTAACGTTCCTAAGAGCTCAAAATTCACATTGGACTGAGATGGAATAATATAAAAGAAACAGGAGAGTATGAGGATTACAGCAGAAAATAAAACCTGCCTTTTTTTTTTAAGTGGAACTTGTATTATCTGCATTACACATTTTGAAGTAGAATTAAAGATTTTAGACTTGTTTCTTCATTTGCTTTTGTAACTTAGTACAGTTAACAGGACATTCTCAGCCTGTTGGGCTTACATTCTTTTAGTTATAGTGTGAGAGAGGCAGAATTTGCCAATTCAGAGAGTATTTTAGGGCCAGTCAAGGGAGTTCCTGAGTAAGGGAGAAGTTTCTAAAAGACACTGACAGTATCTCTTGTGCTGGAACACATGTGGAGGAGCCTGTTTTGGAGAAGCAAAAAATATTAAATAAATTAATTTCGTCACTTGGATCATGTTTGCAGGGCTGAACTTAACTGGAAAAATGCAGATGTCAATGAGCAAGGAGAGACTGGAATTCACAGGAGCCCAGAGCTATGGATGGGCACTGGGGATGTGTCTGCATTGCAGGGAAAGCTGTTCAGCAGTGGTACCCATGTGAGCTGTAGTGAACTGTCTTGCATGTGGGAAGCCATAGATAGCTTAGAAGAGCAGTTTTTTGGCTAATTAGCCTTCCAGTGAAATAGCATGTATTAGCTTAGGTGGAGTGCTAATGACAGTGACTCTGGTACTGGGGGTACCTCCTGCCTTTGGTGGTGGCTCGGGCATCTCCGTGGCGCTCTGTGCCCTCTCCAGTGGCACAGCCTCGCTGCCATCTCTGTTTATGGGTCAATAGCATAATTAGAAAGTGCCAATAGACTGCTCCTGCCTTGGGGCTTGCTGCTGAAGAGCTGGGTGATGGAAATTGCTCCCCAGAATGTCTTTCCTCCTCACCTGCCGCAAGCGGGATTTGAGGATTGGTGTTGGCACACTGAGTTAGACAATGAGCACGAGGGATGCTCTCAGGATCTGGGACACAACCCCTATTGGGAGGAGTGTGCAGTGTGGGCTCAGAAGGGGCAATAAATGGAGTCTTTTCATTGTGGAACTGTTGGCAGTGGGGTGGTTCTTGCTGCCCCTCTGGGATTAGTGCTAACTCGGGTAGCTGCACCTGCAGTGAGGGTTTAGGTAGTTCAGTGAAGGACACCTTCATTTTCAGTGGTGTTTTCTCACATGATGCTTCCTCCTCACACTCAAACTGTGCTGTCTTGGGTGATGTAGGAGTTTCCATTCTCCCTCTGGGTCATGGAAGAGCTGTTACCCCAGCCTTATCTTCCAGGCAGAACATGTCAGTTTTATCCCCAAAATATTTATCCCCAGGCCACTCCAGCAGCATCAGAATGAGAATGCTCTCCTGGAGAAGGGCCTGGCTGAAGAGTCTGCTGGGATGTATTCATTCTGCAAAACTTGCTAAAAAGTAATTTCTTTTTTATCTATTCAGGAACAAAAATAGTTTTACTGACTCTCTTTTATCTGTCGTATAGGTATTCTTCTAAATGCTATCATAATAACCATTTAGGCTCACAATAGCTCACAAGGATACTTAAGCAGAATTCTCTGTGCAGCCCACTTTTTTATTATGTTGGGTACTGCTCATGTTGCATACAACACATTCCCATAAAATTTGCTTTTTGTATTTACAGAGAAATTTCTCTGGAGAGTTAAGGTCTTGTAAAACATTCTTGTTCTACAGCGTGAACGAATTATCATACTCTGGGGAATTAAAAGTGAAGTGTACTGAAGAAAAGAATTTTTTCATTAAAATGCAGTTTATATTGATAAAACAGATTACTAGCATTTGATGAAATGTGAAACTTGGATCTACCCATATCGCTAAATCACCAGTAGGTTTATTTTGGCAAGAAGAATAGTATGTAATGTATATCAGGACCAATCGTTATACAGTACCTGTTAGTTTTGTATTAGATTAAATTGTCTTTCACTAAAGTACTTGGGAAAAAAACTACTATATCTGTATCTTGAAGTAGCAGAATGTGGTAACCATGAATATTAGAAAATAAAAGCTGTCGTGTTATCAGTTTTGGCACAGTCATTTATCAATCAGTATTTTAAACATTGACAAGTGGTAATTTAATAGGGAATGACCCTGTTGGCAGGAAGTTCTAATGACAGATGATGCAAACTCATTTATCACTATGGGGCTGTGCTGGCTTCTTACCTTTCTCAGTATCACAGCTCATATTTTCCAAGTCTGGGATGTGAGAAGCCACAAAGGGCAAAACCTGTGGCACTGAGCCTATAACCACTCCCATCTAATCTGATTAACCCCTTGGCTGCAAATTTCTCTGCAGCAGAGCTGGTAAGAGCTACAAGTTCTCATACTGATTTAAATACCATTTGCTTTTTAAGGAGGATTTTCCATAATACTTTCCCATAGGCAGTTTTTCAGAAGTATTCAAGTTGTGTCACTTTGAATACACAGCTGAGACGTGCTGGTGCTTGGCTTTCAAAAAACAAACCACATCCTAATAATTAATAGCACATTTCATTAGCAGGCATTAAAAATATTGCATGCAGTGCCCTATACAATGGGCAGCTATTATTATTATTATCATTACTACTTGAGGAGGAAATGGATGCATTCAGAGGTTTAATTGATTCGTGCATATTCATGTGGGAAGTCAGTGGTAGAGTCACGACTGGACTGGATTATTATGCACTTCCATGCATAATAATTTTTCTGCAACTTGTGAAGAGAATAGCCTACCTTGCTGTAATAAATGTGGGCATTTGGAGTTGAAGGATGTCATGGGAGAAGGGTTGAAAATGACACCTTCATCAGCAACTGGTATGGATGGTGCTCCTCAGTCTTCTGGGATTCCATCTGGAATACACTCATGCAGTGTACTTACTCTGAATTAAATAATTTTACTTTAGTTTCCACACTAGTAGAAGGTTTAATCGATTTAATATGAATTTATGTTACCTTTTTTAAAAACATCATAAACACAAGTCTTTGTGGGGGCTTTCTTCACCTTCCTACATCAGTCTCTCTCTCTGTCTTTTCCTTTTACAACAGAGTCTTTCTCCTGAGTGCTGTGGTTGAGTTAATACCATTCCCGTTCAGGATGATTGAGACATGAAATGCTTTCAGACTTCGCATCAAATTGTTGTCATAAGACTCAGTGAAATTTAAATTTAATTGGTTAAAATTGTCACAGCAGACTTGAAGCTGTGGGTTTGTTTGTTTGTTTGTTTTTTCTTTTATTCAAAGTGGAAAAAAGCTGTTCCTTAATAGCAGAATCCCGCAAAGTACTAAACACCCTCATTTTACCTGCAGTCAGGGGGAACTGAGGGCTTTTGGTGGGAATACAATGTTAACAGGGGCAGAAAAAGGTGTCACAAAACTAACTCTGGGTACTGAGTGGTCTGGCTGTGTCCAGGTCCCTTTCAATCCATAAGAACTTAAATCATTTGCATGTGTGAAGGATGTTTTTTATACACAAGGCTGTCCCTGCTGGATTTTGCATTTCAAAATACTGCCCTTCAACGTTTGAACAATTTCATATTTTTTATTATGAAATTCATGAATATTGCATGGAAGTGAAGGTGGATCTTTTTTTTTTTCCTTTAAAGGGATTTCATGCTTACAGGATTGTAACAGAGAGGGAGGCAGTCATGTTGGGCATCTTATTTCTTAGTTGCTACATGAGGCAATGACAGAACCTTATTGTTTAAATATTCTGGGTACTTGCAACATAGTATAAAAGAAAACAGGTAATCTGCTAAAAATTGCAGAAAATATAAAGAATAGGAAACAAAATACAAATTTTTAGAGATTCTCCACTAAGAATACAAAATGCCAGAAGTCAGTTTGGAAAGGATGAAAGAACCTCTTTTCCTGGTTGTAGGGGAATGGCAATACCTTTAGAAAAAGCCACATTTCATCTCGGATGCAGTATTAATTTGGGGAGAAAAAAGCTAAACCAACCAAAACCTAAACAAGCAGCACCTTTTAAGAGTGGTGGAATAGATTGCTTTGCAAATTGTTATTAAATGTGAGACTGAAACTTTGTGTGTTGGATCTGCTTCGAGCAACTGTTGTGTGCAAGATTGTGGACAACCCATTCCAGTTACAGTCAGAGGTACCGTCAGATGGAGGTGTCAGTGGGGAAGATATGAAGATGTTCTGTAGGAATTATAGAGAATAAGAGAACAAAATTGCAGGATGGAATACATAAAATCACATATTGAAGAGGAAACTTGTAGTGTAGCTCTCCAGTCCTACGGAGATGACCTTTATGTAATGTGTAAGAACAACTAAATGCAGATGTTTTATTTATACATAACCAAATGGGATGAAGTTAAATGATTTTTAATTTTGCCAAATCACAGATAATTTCTTTGTTTCTCAAGGAGTGTTTTAATCTAGTTAAGTTTTTTTTCTGTGTTTTATTGGTTTGTGGTTTATTTTGGTTTTTTTACATTTGCAAATACTTAATATTTTATATTTTGGACATTCCCCCTGCTCAGTTGTGACTCCCAGATGAAATAATCCTCCTCTTCTTCCCTTTAAATAATTCAGATAGCATACATTTAAAAATATGAAAATCCCAACGTAAATGTGCCAGAAGTGCTTTTAAGGTAGGAGGCTGTTCTGCTTTACTATGGAAAAGATGCATCTCTAAATGGTAATGAGGCTTCATCAGTCCTGGGCTTACAAACACCAAGTCATAGGGGTGCTTTGTAGAAGAACTGGGAGATCCAAGTCCAGGACTCTTTTCCCAGCCTCTTATCTTAAAATGATCTGGGTTGGAAGGAGCCTGAAAGATCATCTTGTTCTACCCCTGCCATGGACAGGGACACCTTCCATTATCCCAGGGTGCTCCAAGCCCTGTCCAGCCTGGCCTTGGACACTTCCAGAGATCCAGGGGCAGTCACAGCTTCTGTGGGCACCCTCTGCCAGGGCCTCCTCACCCTCACAGGGAACAATTCCTTCCCAATATCCCATCTAACCCTGCCTTCTGGCAGTGGGAAGCCATTTTCCTTGTCCTATCACTCCATGCCCTTGTCCAAAGTCCCTCTCCAGCTCTCTTGGAGCCCCTTTAAGCACTTCAAGGGGCTCTAAATTCTCCTTAGAGCCATCCCTTCCCAAGGCTGAACACTGCCAGCTTTTTCAGTCTGTCCTTAACATAGCTGAGGGGCTCCACCCCTTGAACATCTTCATGGCTTCCTTTAGACTTGTGCCAACAGCTCCAGGTTTTCCTCAAGTATGTAGGAAAAAAGCTCTTGGGATGAGACTTCCTTTTTTAGTAGTGGGACATTTTTTGTTGAGAAATAATTATCTGCTGCAGAGTGGTTTTAGATATTATAAAACAAAATACCATTACATTCAGTTCATTATTTTCAAGCAGAGTTACAGGCAATGACAACAACCAGGAAGAAGAAATTAGGTATTAAGTTGAATCATCCAATCTGTGGTAAATTTTAGAGTGGATTCCTCATAAAATGGTTCCATTTTCCTTTAAGATAACTCCTAAGTAGTGCTCAGGTTAGGCTTACAGAAAGCTGGACTCTGTCCATCTGTGACCTGCTGTATGTGTTTCTTTCCCCCACACAACCCTGGGACTCATCATCAGACCCCATCCTCTCTATTTTCATTACTGCCCAACCAGCCATGGGAGTAATGATTCCATAGAATCATGGAAAGCCTTGGGCTGGAAGAGGCTCTAGATCATCTGTTAGTGGTGTGAGATGTCTCACCACCAGAACCCTCATCTTTCCACTTGTGCTTCTTTATCATCTCTTTTTTTTCTGGAACCACAGGTCTCTTACTGCTGGTTCTGCAGCAGTTGAAGAGCCTCAGATTTAATTTCTCCAGGATGGATTTGGTTTTAGGTATAGTCCCCTCTTCATGGCAGAATACTTACCATGAATGTTCTGCAACAGGATTACATCTTCAGTTCTATGACTTTGACACTCAAAAAAACCCCAAGCTATTCACAGCCATGTTCTCCTTTGAACTCTTAAACATTTTCCATCTGCAGCTGATGGTTCTCACAGGTGTTAAATAGAGAAACAGGCAGACCTTCCTTCCCTTGGTCACTTTGATGTGCTGAAAGGTCAACCAGTCTTTGTGGCTGTGCAGGTATTGCCACAAATGTGCTGACATAGTGTAGCTAAATAGCTACACCACACCATATATACATATATTTATTTTTTAAAAGAGTGTATTTGAATCTCATACACCATAGAAAAGATGTTTTAAATGTACAGATTGAATTGTCTATGTAAAGCACTGGAAAAAAAAAATGTATGTTGTTCTGGTCACCCGTGCTCAAGAAAGATTAATTTAAACTGTGAAACAGGTGTAGAGAATTGCTGCTAGGATGATTAGGAGAATCTGTATTATGAGAGCAGATTAAAAGAGTATGGTTCACTTGTCCTAGCAAAATAAAGGTTGAGAAGGGGATATATGTTAATCTTTATAAATACAGTCAGAGGATAAATGCCATGAAAGAGGAGGAATTATTTAAGTTTCAGGATAATCCTTACAACATCCACTAGGTATAAATTGGTCATTATTAAATGACTGAGACTGGAAGTGAAAAAAATGGGTGTGGAGGGTGGTTGCATGGTTTGATTTTTATTTTCCAGAGACACATTTAGTTGTGAAATGACTGTTGATACTCTATTGAAATGCAAGTTTGATAAATTCATAGAATGGTTGGTTAAACAATATAGGAGTAGTGCCAGGCAGCTGCAGATGTTTGTTATGATGATATCCCCTAAATGAAGGTGAAAAAAGATGGATGATGAGTTGGTCACTTGACAACTTCAGTCTTGAGACCTGAACTGGTTTGTGAAGGAGATCCTGAGTTTTCTGTACGAGACACAACAGCCCAGCCTGTTCTGTGTTCTGCGCAAGGTTGATCTTGTAGATCATTAATCACGCATTTCATAAACGAGCAGTGTCCTGCAAGGTACGTCCAGCTCATCTGTCCAGCCTCTGACTGTGTTTGGGGTGTGCTGAACTTTTATTAGTTGGATTCATAATGACCATTGTGGGAAGGGAAAAGAAGTGAGGGGAATGTTTTTGTCTGACTGTACTGGGTTCATCTGGATTTCAGTGCTTTTGAAGAAAACCACATCATGGCCGGTGCTTTTTGTCCCTCGTCTTCTTTGCCTTTGCAACAAGGGAGTTTTTGAGGCATCACTGTTAGAATCATAAAATCTTGGAATGGTTTGGGTGGACAGAGGCCTTAAAGACCATCTGGTTCCATCTGCCCACTGTGGGCAGGGACATCTTCCACTAGACCAGGTTGCTCCAAGCCTCATGCAGCCTGGTCTGGAACTCTTCATGGGGTGGGATGTCAACAAGTTCATGGATGTTGTTGTTTTTTGGAAGCCTGGGCATCCCTCAGAAGACAAGTAGAAGTGGTGCCAAAGGGTTGACAGCCACAGGGATTTGGGAAAGCATTAGGTGAGATGTGCCTCAGTAAAAACCACTGTCAGGCAAAATGTTTGAGTCTTGTGGCTCTCTAAGCATCCTTCTCTGTTTTGCCTCAGTTTACTTTTGCTCACTGAAGCATTTGGATAAAATTATTCCATTGAGCTCATTGGAGTCAGAATAAGTTTATATTAACATTCTTATTTTGATGAGTCTGTAGGGCTCTTTCACTTTCATCCTTGTGTAGAGCAGTTTTAATACTAAAACTGCCTCAGTCTCTGCTAGAAGCAAATGGAGGACAGAAAGAAGAATTTTTTATGCAGTAATTCCTTTCAGTGACTGAAATTTTATCTGTCCTTCCTCAAACTTCATTGCACGTCTCTTGGATTCAGAGTTCACTTGTGTTATCTGCCATCTGAGTTTGAATTATCCATCTTGAGTGATGTGACTATATATGGAAAAGAGAGGATTTGACCCTTTTTGTGTGCCTAAACTGTTGTCTTTTTGTTGCCAATAAATAGAGGGGTCAGCTGACAGGGTTCCTGTTAAAGATTCGTGATGAAAAATTAAAAAAAAAAAATTTAGAAATATTAAAAGGTTAAAAAAGTTTTGGTGGTTTTTTTTTTTTTTTTTGCTTTCTAGTGAGACCTTGTGTGAGATCCATAAAGTTGCCTGATATCAGGACATATTTATGGTAGTAAACCATATCTCTAGTTCTGGAAGCAGCTGAGCTCTTCTCAGTGGTACCCAGCGCTGGACTTGCCAGCACATCTATACGTTGGCGACTTATTATTCCACAAGCATCACTTCATTTGAGCTGGCAATAAGTCCTGTTCACTCATTGTGCTGCAGAGGAATGTTTAAAGCTGCGATGTGCATTGGAGTCTGTTTGTTTGCAGCAGCTGATTTGCCTAAGCTTTGATGCGCAGTCACTTTCTGACATTTGTGTATTTCAGCAGTGAACAATGTAAACTCATTTTCTGAGCACTTTGATTACTTGCACATAGCAGTGCCCATGGCATGTGACAGAGAAGAGCACTCTATCCACTAATCAGATAGATATGCTTCAAGCGTATTTACACAAAATAATGAAAACAGCTGTTAGATACCTTTAAACTTGAGTGTGTTTTGTTATTAATCTACTAGCCCGTACACATGACACTATAATTCTTCGCTCACTCAAGTTGCCTTTAATGACACAGTAATAAAACGGAGAGGGATGAAAGTAATGGAATTGTAGAATGTAATGCCTCAATTGTTCTACAGTGTCTTCCTTTTTGCCAAAATAAACCACAATTAGGTCCATATGGTGTTTTGAAGTTTTCAAGCAATGACCCTAATAAAAAGTAATGAATTTCTGACAAAAGAAAGCATGGTGCTCTTTTAAGCAGATATCTTTGCTATTGATCTAGTTATGATTGCAGACTGATATGCTAATAGAAGAAGAAAGGTTCAACGTGCCTGGTACAAGCACTTTCATTTGTGGTTTATTTTATTCTTATGAAATTCAGATTGAGAAGGTAGAAACATGTTGTAATCCATCAGTTATGACTCCCTTTTAAAAGACCTACTATAAAGAAAACAAATGGATTTTCCTTGAGGAAAAAATGGAGAACATTTGTTAACTTGGAATTCCTAAAGTGAATGCTAACTAGGAGGATGCCTCACAATGATGAAGATGCTTTGGATGTATGAAATTTGACTTGAACGCTTCAGTGTCTTCAGAGGTCCAAGCTCTGGTGTTTACTTTTCTCTCTTTTTATCTTTTTTGAATTGGCATGATATTCCTGTTCACAGAGACAATCAAAGTATCCACAGAACAGTTGTTGGGGAAGTGGAGATACTCAAACACAATGACTCGGGAGGATGTGCAGCTCATCCTCCTGCATAGCTGTGGGCAACCAATAAACAAGTTTGGTGTGTCAGCATTATTCCAGTGCAGTAATAGGGATGCCTGAAGTTGGGGTAATGCAGTCGTAATAAAGAGAGAAGGAAAGTTCTGGAAGCAGATACGAGGAGAAGGAGAAAATAAGTGGCTGATTTGATGAACCTTCTCTGCTAGAGGTTGTTGAATGAGTGTTCATCCCACATACACACAGTCCTGAATTCCTCAGTTGGAAAGCATCTGCTGGATAATGTGTGTTATTGGCATTATTTCACTCCGAGAAGAGTAGCTGAGGCCTGCAGCCTTGCAGTGTGAAACTGTTCAGAGCATCCTTCCAACCCAATCTGTCTGACATTGATCACCACTATAAACTGTCTTGGAGTGGCTCCTCCATGGTAAATTAGGAGTCCAGTTACTGAATGGGCTGATTTTTCTACTTCATATTCTCTATCTATTGAGCTGCCTTTCAGATTTCCCACTCCAGTCCTGACTGAACCTTTGGAAAAGAACTGGATTTTGGCCTCAACAACCTCTGTCATTTTTTATTCATGTTTTACCACCTTCTACATTGGTATTTTCTCCATCTCTTTGTGTATCACACAGGTGTGGGTGGTTACTTTGTTAATTTTAATAGGAAAGAGTCTTTTCAGGGATAGAACTTTGTTCTCTTCAAGATATCTTTTATAAGCATTTCATCCCCCTGCCATGGGCAGGGACACCTGCCACTGGACCAGGTTACTCAATTGCTATTTATTCCACCACTTTTCTTCCTGGAAATATTCTGGTTTAATTTCTTACATTCTTATGCTGGCTTCCTTGTGATGTGAATGATTAATTTGCTTTATTGCAATTATGCATTTGACTGGTACTTAGGAGCTGGGACTTGCCTTCTGGAGGAGGATGTGTCCTGCAGGAGAAATAATCTCATTTAAGATTGTGAAATCTGGATTATTTATGTTACTTTGAATTCTAGTAATAGGAACAAAAAATTGAAAATCTTCATCTACATTCCTGCAATTAAAATATTTTTGAATTATATTTTTTTCTTGCCTCAATTTTTTATGTTAAAAGCTTTGAAAAATGGTGTTGTGCTGTGAAATAGGTTCAAATTTTAGACTGGCTTTAAGTTATATTAAAAAAATTCATTGAGTTTGGTTAGCCTAGGAAGTGTTTAAAATGTGTCAGTTTCCATAGCCAGTTGTAGATGAGAATTGTTGAGCTTTTCACCCCCACTGAACAGGTTCTCCACTGAAGCTGGATAGAAGCAATTGAACTTCCCCATTATATCATAAATAATAACAAACATGTTGAAATATTCTTAATATTGGAAAAGGCTCAGAAAAGGGTGTGAACCTTCAAATGCTTAACCTTAAGCATTTGATGCTTAAATGCTTAAGTCCTTTAATCATTAAAATATAAGGACCCACTTCTGCACGGTTGTCCTCCCATGAGAAATCTAAATGCCATCAGATTATTTTAGAATTTCTGACTTATTTTTTTATTCAACTCAGTTGAAATTATTTGAGATTCTTAGGTATTTTAAAGGTCCTGGAATACCTGCAAAGGCTTCTATAAACTTGGGAAATTTGAAGTTTTTACTGTCTGTAGTATCCCAAGTTTTGTCCATTAATTTGGAATGGCAATCTCTCTGACCCTGCTGATTGTGTTTTTAATTACTGGATGAAAGTGCCCAAAATATTCTCAGTCCTGTATTATTTGTGCTTTCACTTGCCTTATGGTAATTCCAGGCACATCTTGGTACTTCCCAACATGTGAAAATAATGCAGCCAGTATTTTAGAAGCATTTATTAACAAAAAGATAATAACCCAAGGCTTCTGATGTTTAATATAAGTGTGCTTGGGCACATATGGACAGTTCTGTGGGTGACTGGCTGCAGTCATGTAGATTTTGTCGGTCTGCTTGTGTGTTTCAAGACCAGCTCCTTAATGAACAGTCATTATTATTGCACAGCTCTTACTCTTAGGCCAAAATATTGTATTATAGATCTCATATAAAATTTTCAGTCCTTCATGCAAATCCCAAATGTTTCCTACTGTTTTGACTTGCTTATATATATATATATTTTTTTTTTTTTAGAGGTGTACCGTGACTTTTTATTTAATTTCTTCTGGTATTTTTGATGCATTCAATCTCCTGTAAGAGCAATGTCCATTACTGCGAGATGATCAGAAGTGGTGATTTTTAGCAGTAGATTGAGGGGACAAGTTTAAGGAAGCATTTCTTGCACTGTGTCTTTGGAAACACAAGCTGGTTGTAGAGGTTACACTGAGGGACTAGTGCGGCAGCATTTGGGTAAATTGGGATATAAACAAACATCTGTTGCAGGAATGTAGAAATGACATCATAAAGAATGTATGCAAAAACTTAATTGAAAAAGAATGATGTAGAATTGCAGCATGACTTAAAGGCTGAATTGATTTTTGCCTTCAGAGTGAAAGTGGGATTTCTGTGCAACATTCCAATACTATAAAGTATTTAAAATGTAATGTCCTATTAACGTCCCTAAAATGCAGACTCTGGGTCACCCAATAAGAATAGTAGTTACAGTAATACAGTATATGTAATATGCAATTATCTTGACAATAGTTTTATTTTTTCAACAATTTTGTCATAAAAGAGCAGTAAGATACAATGAATTTGATTCATTTTGTGTGTGTGAATCATTTAATAGGCCATTACATCTACTATATTAGACTCCATTCTCCTTTCAGAGCTTTTCATTATAAGCCTGTCTTTAATGGAAAGAAGTTTAACCTTCCCTCCCAGATAGATTGAACCCCATAACAGTGTAAACATTCTCATTATAAAATAAAATCCCCTTCCCCAAGGGCAGCACTATAATTATGTTGCAGAGTGTTGTACAAATGTTTCTCTTAAAAAATGTTGTCTCATTCTTGTCCTCAAGTTTTTATCATTTTCATTTATGAAGGGAATCAATAACGCTTTAAAATCATAATTTAATAAAATAAATATGATCTGATTATTTTTTAATTTTTTGAAGTTATTTTAATCAAGTTTGAGAAGAAGTCATCAGTAAAATTGCTGTTGATTTATAAATAGGATAATTAGAGGCTTTCCTCCTAAGTACTGTTCACTGGCATTGTGGCTGTTTTTATTGCCTAGTCAAACCTCTTCATTCAATTTTAAAATTGCCTTTTGAATGAACTGTGCTATGAGCTTGCCAAATAGTGTCACCATTAATACCTTACCTCTTCTATTTCATTGTCCAGTCTGTAAATGCACAATAAATTGTTTGATAAGGAGGTCAGTGAGGTTGTAGTAGTTTTTAAGTGAATTATGGCCGAACGTTTCGGATTATGTCACACTCTTATTGTAGCACTGGGTGTAAAAGGTGGTGATACACTGTGTGGGAGATCATTTGGTGGTGTTGCTCCAGGACTAGACACAAATCAAGGAGAGCAAGTTCTCTACTGCTCTCTATGTAGAGAATAGATTTTAAAAACACACCTTATTAATCCAATTTACATTTCTTTAGCGTGTCCCTTAGTCCAATTAAGAAAGCTCTCAGTAGCAGGTGCATAGCACAAGGATGGGTGAGGACAAAGATGCTGGCAGGCAGGAGACTCTTTCACTGCTTTGGTTATTGAAAAACTGCTGTAGCATTCCTGGGAGGTCCTAAAGCACTTCTAACCAGAATTCTGGATGTTTATATCTCATAGCTCATCAGAAATTTGATGGGAATTGGGTTTTTCTGGGTATATGAGGAGTGGCTGAGGGAGCTGCTGGAGGAAAGGAGGCTCAGGGGAGACTTTATCACTCTCTACTACTCCCTGACAGGAGGGTGAAGCCAGGCAGGGCTCGGGCTCTTCCCTCAGGAGATAAGACAGGATGAGAGGAGCAGAACCAAATTGCATCAGGAAAGGTTTAGGTTGGATATTAGGGAAAACTTCTTCACCAAAAGGGCTGTCCAGACCTGGCACGGGTTGCCCAGGATAGTGGTGGAGTCCTCTTCCCTGGAGGGATTTAAAAGCCATGTGGGGACTTGGCATTGCTGGAAGAATGGTTGGACTCCGTGATCGTAGAGGGCTTTTCCAACCTAAATGATTCAGTGATTCCCTGAGTCTGTAACTTATTCTGGAGAATTGTGCCAGACTGGTGTCACCATTCCAGCAGTTCCCTGTACAGATGCATCACCCTCACCCAACCCTGCAGTGCCTCAGGAGCTGCTCTGTGCCCAGGCTGGGACTCCCATCCAGGCACGTCTCTCCCGCAGCGCGCGAGCGGTTCTGAAATAGAAACGTAAAAGGCAAAAGTAAGAAACTTTGTGCTTGTTGAGTCTAAAAGAAAGTCTGTTTGTGTGTGTCTCTCCCTTTGTAACAGAAGGAATGTTTCTTATGTTTCTGTCTTCAGACAGTTGGCACACATTTCATCTCAGCAGCTGCTTTCTCTTAAAGTGCAGTAGAGTGTAGGACTGTAGTGACACTAGCATTAATACTTCACATTCTGCTATCATATGCTGTCACTGTGAAATATGGATCTAGGTTACATGTGTTTGCAGACTTTGTACTGCTGAATTATGAAAGCTGACTCCGTTGGAGGATTGTGTTGTATTCAGAGACTGTGAACTGAACAATAAATGAATGCAGGCAGAGACTTGCAGTCATAAGCAGTATCCTCCTTTTTGGCCTAATTGAGACAATAGCTTTAAAATGCAGAATTGCCAAATAAAGCTTTGCTGTTGACTTTGGTAAATATATTTAGCAGGCATTTAAATATGTCTCTTGTGGGCACCTTTTAGTTGTTATCCTCAACCTTGTTTAAATATTATTTTTAAATCGTGGTCTTCTGAATGGGATGAATTACTGTAGATGAATAAAGTGAATTGCAAGAAGTACTACTGCTTCATGTCAGAAGAAATTATTGGGAACAATTAGTTATTTTAGTTATCAGGACTTTGTGTGTACCCTTAAATATAACTCTGCAATTCTTTTTATATGTCTGGATCGCTATATGAGGGGTGAGGAACTGCACTTTATTTATTTCTAAATGTATAAAGTTAATACAGATGTAAATATCAGTTAAAATGTCAGGAATCATTGCACATGGGAACATGGGGGTACTGGTCCTGACCCTGCTGAAGTCACCTGAGGCTGGGCAGTAACTAAAGGGTGAGCAAAGCTGCTGGAAAGGAGAATATTGGAAATATTTTTAAATGAAAGTTCAGCATAAGGAGATACCTGTGAATCTGCAGATCTTAATACAGGCCCATGTACATAATTACTGTGCTGGAGGTGTTAATCAGTGTGTTGGTTAAGCTCGGGTTTCTTTGGTGCCTGAAGATCTGCCAGTAAATGATTTTATTTCTGAAAATCAGGTATCCACCAGTGATAATGTCACTGATATGACTATACACTAACAATTAAACTTGAAGTTGATTTTCCATGTACAACCAGGAATCGAACCCATGTGCAGAAATCTGGCATTCAGTGTAACACTCTCCATTTATTTTCAGATTTTACCTTTGAGTATCAGCGTGTACATAAGGATGGAGTTAACTATCTATCTATCTATCTATCTATCTATCTATCTATCTAGGTAGCATTAGGGTATGTTGCTGATAAATGGCCTTTGAACCTCCTCTTGAGGAGCTTCCAGTGTCAAAAACCCACAATCAGCACTGTTACCATGAATGGTGTAATGCTCAGAATAATGTTAGTATGGCTTTGGGAGAGTGTGGGAAAAAAAGTTTGATCTCCCTGAACTTGCCTGTGTATTTTAGTGTTTTGCATGTGTGGGGTTTTTTATCATCTGCCCACGGAATGTGATGTGAAGTGGTTGCTGTCACAGCTCTTCCCGTGTTAGTTTTGATGGTTCTTTTGTATCTGATTCTTAAGTGGGAAGGTGGGGTTGTATCCTTTCTCAGCAGTGCTGTTCCTGTGCTTCCCATAACAACCTTTCTATTGTCACCTCATCCCCTGACTTTTAAATTGCACCCAGGTTCATGTGAAGTTTAAATATGCTCGCCAAGGATTGTCCTAGACTCAAAACCATACACTTCTAATTCTGTGTTCTAGCAGGGCATTGTTCAGCTGGCTGGAAAGAGGTGAAACACATAAACAATTTTAACAGAATTTAACCTATTAATGAGACAGGCTGGAGGTAATTCATCTGTGCTTGCTCAGAGCCCAGGCTATGTGCATAATAAAACATGAAGGTTTTTAGGTGCTCACTCATTTTTGGAGCAGCATGGTATCATCAGTCTTCTCTTCTTTGCCCATCTTCTCATAGTTATTGAAGGTTTTTTATTCTGTAGGAACTTTGTGTTGCTGATGTTTATTTCTTAATATAGGGGAAATAAATTTTCAATCATCTACATCTATTTTCCTGTCACTGTGAAGATAATGTTCTTAACCTGACAGATCTGTGGCTTTTTCTCATTCAAAAGAATGAAGATAATATGTTGATGTTCTCATAAACAAGACCATTTTGTAGTTCTTCGCTTTTATTCATCTTTATACAATATTCTTGTATTTGTCAAAATATTTCTGTGGCATGTGACAGAAGAAACATCAGTAGAACAAGGATGAACAGCATTATTTTTCTGAACTTTTTGGTGTCTATTTGTAGAATATTGAGTAAATCTACTATTAAATGTATAGTAAACTCCCCTGGGGTGGATTATTGCACTGGTTAGAAGGCAGAGTTGATGTACTCCACCTCTAATTGATATGGTCTCATAGTTAAATAACACAGCTTTTAGAATAATAGTCATGGCAGCTTTTACCAGCAAAACAGAATTGTCACTTTTCTGTGGGATGATGGTGCAATAATTATACCTCAGTTATGCCTATGTGGGGGAATGGCCTTAAGATGAAGGAGGCAGGTTTAGATTAGATCTTAGGAAGGAATTCTAAGGGTGGAATGAGCTGAGCTTTCATGTCCCTTCCAACCCAGGCCATTTGATGATTCTAAGTTACATTATTTATCCACTTTTCAGCAGGAAGCAGTTCCTTTATTTTAATACACTTAAACTGTGTAATGCTGTGCATTTTATAGTATTAATTGGAGAAATCATAAAAGCACCATGAGATCTCTGGCATCCACCTCCCGGTCAGCTGTTCTTCAGCCAGAATTTGTGTGGTGACCTCTCTTTAGTCACCACCTTTACAACACGGCAGCAGTGAGGATGCAGAGATGCTGCAGGTCATACAGCGTTCTTCTGGCTGAGGGAGGGGATAAATGAGGAATTGAGTGAAATTGAAGGCTCTGGGACTGCGGATGTCAATGGAGATGTGTCCTCAGAGCTGCCTACATACTGCCACTATTAATGGTAGCACATGCTACAAATACAGCATGAGGCAGCAATGAGACGTAGGAAGTAAGAACTTGTCTTGTGATGGAACCAACAGAGCTGTTTGAATGTGCCTGTGGAAAGAGGTGGTTGTGGGTTTTTCTACCTTTGAGATATTCTGGCAGATTTACACTGCTGCTGTCTGCTTTCTAAAGTTCCTGACCCCTCCCAGGGTGCTGGATCTGTGACTGGGAGGTGCTGGTCTTCATCAAGCCACGTAAATGTGAAGATCCTCAGTGCCTTTAATCATCAGAAATAACCTCAGAGCTAATCTAGCATGCAGTTTTTCAGAGATTACTGTGTAATGCCCCAGAGACGTGATGAGCGAAGTTCTCAAGCCCCAGAGGACTGAACTATGAAACCACATTTCTAAATAGATTACAAGTATTTGTCATCAGCTGGTTTCCTACCAAGGTTTGAGCAGAAGTCCTTTACACGTGTGTGCTCATGCATGCCTGTGTGTGCACACACTCTTCAGCTTGTAGGAGCCCAGTGTGCTCAGTTGTTTTTATTTACTAATTATCAAGATTTTCACATTTCAAGTGGGACCTATTTCTGGGGCAGTCTAAACCAAAGACTGATTTTTTGAGACGGTCTTATAGTTTATTTTTTTCCTTTTCCCCCCTTCATTAGAGGCTCATGTTCATGGGAGAAACTCCTCATATGCATGCAATGTTGTTGTTCAAAACAATTGAACAACACAATAGTGTCTGAGATAGTACCAAGGTTGATTATTTAGGCAGTTTTGTCAGCAAAGTGGTTAAAAATAAAGGAGTCAGTCCCTCTGTTACTCCCTTAATTCTGCTGTTGCATCAATTCACAAGGCAGCAACACCTGTATTTTGTGCCTTCCATAGGAACCCTAAATTTCTGTTAAAATCCCAACCACAGGGAGACATTTTTCGAGCCATGTTGGTGCTCCTACCCCAGGATCCTGCTCAGGTCAGTCTCAGAAAGGCAGCCGTGTTCTCCAAATAAAGGTTTGTGTTATGGGCACTGCTGTGTCCAGCAAAAATACTACCAGTAAATGGGCCATTTATAATGCAACCTAAAGGCCCTTTCCAGCACAACTGGGGTGACTCCATTAAGCACATGAAAGTGTTTTAACACTTTTTAACACGGTTATGACATGGATTCCTTGATCCTGAAAAACAAGCATCTGATTCTGACAGAGACTCCATTTTATTGATGAAGCCAAATTGCCAAGTAGATGCAGCATTTGTGAGTTGCCTTAGTTGGGTAGCAAGTGTGCCATAAATCTTGTAGCCAAAATAACAGTATAATATTGGGCTTAATACCGAGATTTTTTTTATTTTTTTATACAGCTCAAAGATCTTTGTTTCCTCACGACTGGGATCTGTTCCCTGTGAGGTATTTGGGTGCAGAAGGCACAGAGATTGTTTCAGAATGGTTTCTTGGGGTAGCCTTGGTTTGTCCACCACATTTTCATCTGACCTAAAGATCTGCAGTTCCCTGTAAGCCAGTGATAGCAATTTATGTCATCTGAGAATCTGATTTCTTCTTCCAGCCATGAAACACTATTCATAGACTTAAAAAATGACAAATTCCTTCCTTAGTTTTTCCAATGCCATGTGTTGGTGTCATCAATATCATAGGAAAAACCAAGGACAATTTTTTGCCCTCTGTAATTTGAAATAAAAGCTGGTGAATGACAGACATGCAGGATAGTTTCAGAAGTAATGTTGAAACTTAACTTTGGTGAATGACAAGTAGGACAAATGTGCAGTTATTATCTAGTTAATTAAATGGTTCAGAAGAGTCAAAGTGTTTTAAATACATCATGAAATACAGGAGGTCAGAAACTTAAGAAACCTAGTAATTTAAATCAGTATTGAATAATAGGTAAATGAGGGTCCTCTTTTAAGACACTCAGTCAAAAAATCCTCTTTACAGGAGGATTGTACCTCAGATTTGAGAGGAGACTTGAAAAAGAGCCAGCAGAAAAAAAAAAAAGTGTTGTTTTTTTTTTTCCCACACAAGGTCTGTGATTTCTGTTGCCCTGCGAGGCATAAAGGAAACTTGGAGAAAAGTTTTTTGTTTTATGATGCTAATTTCTTTTTCATATTTTCACTGCTTTTTTTTAATCTTGAAGATTGTAAAATGTGTTTGCACCCAAACACACGTAGGGAAGACCAATGTGTGCTAAAGCAAGTTCATTTTCATCTTCTGCACTTTGGTTGTAAGGGGTATTGAGACAAAGAGGCAAATCTGTTATCTGACTTGTTCTTATTTATTGGCTGAACAAGATCAACACTGGTTAATAAAGCAAACCCAATGCAAACCTCACCAAAGAGCAGCTCTGCACTCAGTTACTCAGTTTTCACATTCTTTTTCCTTGTGATAATGTGGTCATTTCACTCCAGCTCCCCAGTCACCATTCATTTTCCTAGGACAGACAAGACCTGAATTTCTAATGTGGAGAAGCATGATCCAAGCATGCTCTACAGTAGAGACCATAAAGAAAAAAAAAATCCTCTTAGTTGTTTTTTTTTTAATTTTCTCTACACCTTTAACTTTTAAAAGACAACTTTGTTTACAGAGTAGAGTTTCAAAGATAGACTGCATGAAGGTGTTGCTTTTAGAGATTTAGATTATTTTCTTTGTAACATTCCTGTTCCTCCGTGAGATGTTTATTGCATTTGTTTTGATTTTCTTGCATGTGTGATTTACCTCTGGAGCTACATTTGGAGGTGGAATGCCACTCTGTCGTTGTAGCAAGATGGTGTCTGAGTTTTCAAATATGTATGAAAACTGCTGTCTGAATCATCACAAGAAGAATGGTCTATATCTGGGTGTATCAAAACCGGTTGTGCAAAATCTCAGTGGTTAAATAGAGAATGACCAAGAGCAATGACTTATTTACAGGTCTGGTTTAAATCAGATTTATTTAAATCATTTAAATAAATACAAACATTGAAAAGGATGAGAAGAGCAGCTAATGAGAAAAGTAGCTCTGAATACAGAGTAGTAGGGTGTTATTCAATGGTAAAGGTTTGGAACTTAAAAGAAGCTCGTGTGTCTTCAGAGGGATTAAGTTTCACTACGCCTTGGCAGCGCTATTGTATCAGTGCAGTCGGCTACAACGAATTTATCCTGTGATGATACCTAGTACAGAGAATCACCTTTTATCTCCCACTGAAAAATAAGCTCCAGCTGAAGCATCAGCAGTTCTGTGAACTCTGCTGGCATATTTGATACCTCAATGTTTGATTTCAGGCTCAAAGAATGGATGGAGTTGTCTCTGGCAGCGCTAATGCAGAACCTTCTTCACGTTCAGCTGAGAGTGCATCTGGGTACTGTGTGACTCTGTCCTCCTGTGTTTAACCACGTGGCAAAGGTCTTATCCATTCTGCTTCACAAGAATCAGCCAGGAGTGTGAACACAATCTTTAGAGCCCAGAAAAGCCCTTCAGAGGTCAGTACTCTCTGTGCTGTGTGTGTCAAGAGGCAGCTTGAGGAGCTGCCTGGATCATTATGCTGATTTTCATCCGAGCTGGACAGACAGTGTGCAGTTGATTTAAGAAATGCCTCTTCCCAAGCCAGAGAGCTGTGCAGCTGTGTGGTGAGGTGGCCACAATGGCAGGACACAGTCATCGGGTGATTCTCCCTTTGGCTCAGACCTTGCTCTGTGGTTCCATGTCCATTGATTCCAGAGCTGAGATTGGAATTGCAGTTATGGACATGTAATGAAATATTGGAGAATGCAGAGGCTCCTGGTTAACCTGGGTGCAAGTCTTTTCCTTGAGATCTTCACCTTCCAAGCGTCCATTGGCTCTCACCAAAACCCATCCACAATTCCCAAGTCCATTCTCATTTGTTGGAGTCAGGTCCAGCTGCACTGCTGGCTGTGTCTGCCACTCTATCCCCTTGCTCCTGCTGCTCTTGTCTGTGGAAATCAATTTGCTTTCTTCTTTGAAAAACACATCAAAAAATGGTGGAGAGTAGACATAGGTCCTTCATGGTGGAGAGCTGTTGGAGGTAGAGGAGGATATTGTAAGTTCCTTCCTAATACTTCCTAATGTAAATCTTTGCCATTTTT